>NC_043010.1:9884175-9894175 GCF_006345805.1 Octopus sinensis | reverse complement strand
GAAATGTTTAGCGATATTTTGTCTGTCCTTAGGTTCTGAATTCAAATTCCACCGAGGTCAACTTTGAACTTTCATCCTTTCAGGGTTGATAAACTAAGTACCAGTTGCATACTGGGGTCGATCTAATCAACTGGCCCCCAATCCGCCCCCCCCCCACAAAAAATATTTCAGGCCATGTGCCTATAGTAGAAAGAATTATTATTATTATTGTTATCATCATTATTATTATTATTATTATTATTATTATTATTATTATTATTATTATTATCATTATTATTATTATTATTAGTATTATTATTATTATTATTATTATTATTATTATTATTATTATTATTATTAGTAGTAGTAGTAGTAGTAGTATTGTTATTATCATTATTATATTTTATTATTATTATTATCATATTATTATTATTATTAGTATTATTATTATTATTATTATTATTATTATTATTATTATTATTATTAGTAGTAGTAGTAGTAGTAATTGTTATTATCATTATTATTATTATTATTATTATTATTATTATTATTATTATTATTATTATTATTAGTAGTAGTAGTAGTAGTAGTAGTAGTAGTAGTAGTAGTACCTCTGCCCTATTTCCATTATATTTCTCTTACTAACCATAAGTTGTTTTCTGTTTTGAGTTGTATTTACAAAATAGACGTTACAAATAAATCCTCTTCAAACTGAAGTGAACGGATAAAGTCTATGGAATGGTTTGTTTAGAACGGAAATAATTGTGAATGGGAATAAAATAAATATGAAAACGAATATGAAAATGAAAAGGAAAGGATCCAATAAAATATATTAGCAAATAGTGGCGGTGCCCCAGCATGGCCACAGCTCGTGAGCTGAAACTAGATAAAATAAGAAAAATAAGAAAAAAAATATATATATATATTAGTATTATTATTATTATTATTATTATTAGTATGGGAACGTCTTTCTAAACGCGGTGCCCCAGCATGGCCACAGTCAAATGACTGAAACAAATAAAAGAGTAAAAGTGTAAAAGAGAGAGAGAGAGAGAGAGAGAGAGAGAGATAGATAGATAGATAGATAGGTAGATAGATATGCATATATATATAGATATGTACATATGTATATATATATATTGTGTGTATATATATATAATATAGATATACATATATACATGTATATGTATATATATATATATATATATATACATATATAAATTATATACATTCACATGTATCATTCTCTTTATATGTGTGTGTGTCTGTGTTTGAGTATTTATGTGTGTGTGTTTGTATTTATATATATATATATATATGTGTGTGTGTATTATATATATATATATATATATATATTGGAAATGCTTATAATGTATTTTCTTGTCAGTTCCCATCTCATTTTCTCTTGATATTATATTATCCCCTATTTAAATGGATGTATTCTTATATGTAAAATAAAAGAAAAGCCCTACCAAGATATTAAACTATTTTCACTGATTTAATCTTTGTTTTTAACTATCGAATGAATATCTATCATTGCTTTTTTTCTTTGTATTCTTCGAAAAATTTTTAATTCTTGTTTTATTTTCTCTTCTTTGTTTTTACATCAGTTTGAGAGTGTCTTTTTGTCTTTTTCTTTTTTTTTTTTACTAGAATCAATGGTGATTCATGCATTTTTTTCATGCACTTATCATTCATATTTGCCCTATTTCGTAACCAATGGCGAAAGCCGTTGATAGAATGTGAGCTCCTGGCGTTCAATTACCAGTAGTAGCCATTTCTGCCTTGCTACACACACACCGCACACATACTTAGGTCATGTGTACCTCTTTGAAAAGCCATATATGTCTCAACTTCCATTTTTTTTTTTTATCCCCTTCACTCTCTAAAGTCAATGTTATGACTGATCACTAAACAAAAGGAGTTTCGGTATGGTTGTTCCAACTGCTAGATGTAGCAGACAAACTCCTCTCAACTCACGTGCTGCCATCTTAAACAAAAAAGGATAGAGGACACATTGGATACAATAATCTGGGGTACACTATGCCTATAAAGCAGAAACTGGAATGGTCATGGCTGGAATACCTTTGATCATTTCCTATTCTTGATCAGAGCCAAGTTGAGGTGAAACACCAACAACAACTACAACCTCAATCTTTTATTATAAAATACCGCGAATTAAAGCATGCGCTATAAACACTATGCCTGAAAAAAAATAAACAGAAAGGCCATGGCTGGAATGCCTTTAATCAAATTGTCTGCAAGATAGGTTCCGACATGTGGCTAAGCACCAAAAGCCACAAACATTTATTATCAAATGCCTGCAATGATATATAAATATACATAAATATTTATTTTTACTCTTAATAATAAATATGATTTCTAAATACATAATCTCGTTAAAGAAATATCATAATAACCTTATCAAAAATTACAGGCATCCCATTAAGAAAAAAAAAAAGAACGGTTATTGTGTTAAATTGAAAATATTTGTTTCAACTACTTTGACTGAATATCACTTAATTTAGGTTATATATATATTTATAGACATAAATATATATGTATGTATATGTAATCGTTTTTCTAGATTTGTACAAAAAAAATATCTTTTGCATAGATATCTACAGACACAAACAAAAAAAAAAAATATTTAAAGAATTTCATTGCTGATCTTTATTAAAACTAATTTGGTTTTGGCAGCAAAATAAAGAAACTATAAGAGCTGGGGTCACCTTAGATTCCATGCCCAAGAAATCTTTTCCTACATAATAAACTCTTTACTCTTTACTCTTTTACTTGTTTCAGTCATTTGACTGCGGCCATGCTGGAGCACCGCCTTTAGTCGAGCAAATCGACCCCGGGACTTATTCTTTGTAAGCCCAGTACTTATTCTATCGGTCGTGAAGCAATATCGAAAAATTTAAAGACCCTTAAAACTATAATATTTTGTCTTCTCCAACGGGTTTTTGCTATTTTGAAGAAAAAATAATCTGGAGTCTTCTAAAAGAATCAAGTAGCAGTACAATCTTCAGTTTCAGCTCTTACGATAGCAAGAAATAAGGAATAAAAGCCAAAATGTACCCCTATCAGGTATCATTCATTTCATTCATTCTTTCAACTTTTCATTCATTCATTCATTCATTCATTCATTCATTCATTCGTTCGTTTCCTTCTTTCTCCTTTCCCACACTTTGATTTTCCTTCTTATCAATCACTCATTCCTGACTTCTGTCAATTATGATACACATTCGTTTATTCGGCTTATAAGCATTTTTATACACACATATATGCATGCATACATATATATATATATATATATATATATATATATACACACACCATATATATATAGCATATATGCATTTATATGTATATGTTTATGTATATATATTTATATATATATATATATACATATATATATATATATATGTATAAAATATATACAACACATATATATGCATATATATATATATATCTGTATTTATGCATATATATGTGTGTGTATATATACATATATATATATACACATACATATGTACATATATATATATATATACCAATATGTACATATATATGTGTGTGTGTTATATATGTATATATATATATATGCATATATATATAGAGTGTGCATGTGTGTGCATGTATAAATGTCACATGTGTGAAACCATTTCTGCACCTATGCAATGTTTAAATATAATTTTGTTATTTTGGAGTCTATAAATACAACACACATTCTTTCTTTAATCCCATTTAAAAAAAAAAATAATTACACACACATACACACACACACACACAACACACACACACACACACATATGTAGGTATGTGGAGTTGCATTTATATTTATATACAATGTTTTAAAAATACATGCATGCCTGCATGACTATGATGCAAGCAGTTTCGAGGGAGAATATGTAGTTGATCTGTACACATGGTGTTGCAGCCACATTGCACTGTACTGCACCCATTGTATGGCACACAGATTCCTCAGTTCCTTTTCCCATCAAATGCTGCTGCCTAAGAGAGAGAGAGAGCGAGGGAGAGAAAGAGGGAGAGAGAGAGAGAGGGAGAGAGGGAGAGACGTTAACGTTTCCCTATAGTAGGCTTTTGAAGAAACACTACTGGTTGAAGCAGCAGACACTCCTTTGTACTTTTCACCTTATTGCTTGTGTGAAGAGACAGAGCTGGAGCGAGTGAAAGGGAGAGTGAGAGAAAAAGTGTGTGAGAGAGTGAAGTGAAAGAGTGAACAAGAAAGGGGGAGAGAGAGGACCAAAAAGGGAGCAGGGAGAGATAGTCTTTTGAAGTACCCCTATGAACCAGTCTGGACTATAGGAGAGCAAAGAGCCTCTTGCTCAATCAGAATTCCTTTTTAACAAGTACTTGACCTACATATATCTGAATAAATTTGAAAAACCTTTACTTTTATCAATTGCGAATCAGTATATACACAGTTGGTTCCCCCCGTACGTGTGCGTATGTGTGGATATGCATGTGAGTGTGCATGCGTGCATGTGTGTGTGTGTGTGTTTGTGTGTGCATGTGTGAGTGTGTATATGTATGCTAGATATGCATCTGTTGTACATTTGAACACATACCTGCAAGTATGCGTTTGAATGGGTGTGTGTGTGTGTGTGGGTGTGTGCATGCATTACTTAAATTAAACATATGTGTATGTATATGTCTGTTGGTATGTATGTATGTATGTATGTATATACATATGTTTTCTGAATATACATGTGTGTATACCCCTCTCCACACACACACACACATAAGGCTACATTTCTATCAATGCATTCATGTGTGTGTGTGTGTGTGTGGTTGCATGCATATAAAGATATGCATGCGTTTGCGACTTAGGATATGCACCTGTATAAGTGCATGGATGTATTATTTAATTAAACGTGTGTGAGTGCATATATTTGCATAGACATATGTATATATATAATATCTATATATATATATTATATATATATATATATACATAAATATATATATATATATAAATATATATACAAACATATATACATAAATACATATGTATATATATATAAATATATATAAACATATATATACATAAATACATATGTATATATATATATATAAATATAATATATATAAAAATATATATATAAATACATACATACATATATGTATGTATGTATGTATGTATGTATGTATGTATGTATGTATGTATGTATGTATATATCTATTGTATGTAAGTAAAAGTGTCTATAAAAATGTGTATACTTGAGACAACGAATCCATAAATAAAAGCCTCATTCAATTAAATTTTTTTTATATTTTCTCGGGTTTTCCTTGCTGCCTCTGTTATTGTTGTTGCTGCTGCTGCTGCTGTTGTCATTGAAGATGGTAGTGGTGGTGGTCGTGGTGGTGATGGTGGTGGTGATGGTGGTGGTGGAGTATCAAAAACCTGTCAGAGAAGATGATCTATTAAATCAAGGGAGGTTACAAGGGAAACTATTTCTGTGAAAACGCTAACTGCCTTTAGAAAAAAAAACACTGCACAGAAATATGTTAGAAAAATTATCAATAATTTCATATTTAAAGAATTATGAATGTGATTCTTACGAAGGTTCATATTATTCCTGCATCTATACTTATGCTTGTGTACATCCATGTGTGTGTGTGAGTGTGTGTGTATGTGTGTGTGCATTGCCGTATTAAATGGGTTTTATTTTCATTGCAGTTCAATACATTTTCCTCCACATGTAATACATACATATGTGTGTGAGTGTGTCTATATGTGTGTCTATGTGAGTGTGCATGCATACATATGCATGTGAATATGTATCTATGTATGTATATACTTTTACACATGTATATATATACACGCATATATATAATATATGCATATATATATGCCTGTATATATATATGTATATATGTATGTATATATATATATTATATTTATATATATACATATGTATAATATATATGTGTGTGGTGTGTTGTATATGTATATATATATACATAAGTGTGTGTCTGTTATATATATATATATATATATATATATATATATATATATATATATATATAGGCATGGCTGTGTGGTATGGGTATGAAGATTGCTTCTCAACCACATGGTCCCAGGTTTCCTCTTACTGTGGAATACCTTGTTGAAATACCTTACACTATTACCCCCAACCCAACCAAACCCTTAAGCATGGATTTTGTAGACAGAAACTGAAACAAGCTTGTTGGTATGTTTGTATATATATAAGTACACACACACACCACACAGAAATAATATTATAATATATATTATATATAATATATATATATGACCGCGTTGTACCGTTGGCGATTTTATTTTTCCTCTGTCTTCCCTTCTCTGGATCTTTCCTTCTCTATGTTTCCGACGAAGAGCTCCACTCGAAACGTTAAACCCTCCTTCTTTCCTTCCTTCCTGAGCGTCCAATAATACTATATTTGTTCCACGTCCTCATGTTGTTGTGTTTTTTTGTGCTTTCTTGTTTGGATTAACTATATATATATATATGTGTATGTACTTATCTATCTATATAATATATATATATATATGTATGTACTTATATATATATATATCAATGTGTATGTGTGTTTGTTTTGGTGTTTCTCCTCAACTAATGTATGATGACCGAAGTTAGTTTGTTTATGTCTCTGTAAATTTAGAATTTACACAAAAGCGACTAACAGAGTAAACACCAGGTTTAAAATCAGTTTGCTCAATTAAACCTTTCAAGGTAGTGCTCCAGAATGGCTGTAGCTCAAGAAGAACCGAAAGAACTAAAAAATAACAGATAAGAGATAAATTATATAGAGAGAGAGATATATACATATACATATATATATGTATGTATATGTATATATATATATAAATATATATGCATATGTATATATATTGTATATACATATATATATATATATATATATATACTATATATGTATATACAATATATATATAGATTATATATACGTGTATATAAATATATGTATATATATTATATATGCGTATATATAAAATATATATATATGTATGTATATAATATACACACACAAACATGTACACTCACACAAATATATATATACATATATATACATACGCTCACATATACACGCAAACACAAGCACGTGATTGTACTTGCGTGCGCGTGCACTCGTGCGCATACGCACTCACTCACACACTCGCAAACACAGACTCACACACATGCGTACGCGCACACGCATCGACACACAAACACGAGCATGTGACTGCATGGCTGTGTGGTGAGCAAGTTTACTTTGAAATCACGTGTTATGTGGTACGATGCCGCCGTGCAGCACACTGTACCAAGTGTCTACTACTATAACCCCGAGTTGACCAAGTAAAATATGAAAGGTATTTGGTAGATAGAATTTAGGTAGAAGCCTCCTTTCACACACACACGCACATACATACACATGCATACACGCATACATGTATATACCTATATATATTCATATTTATATTGATATATATATACATACATATATCTATATACATGTATACATATATATATCTATATACATATATACATATCTCTCTATTTATCTGTATCTCTGTACATATATATATACACAAACATATACAAATATGTATACCTATATGTATATGTATACTTACAGATTTTATATATATATATATATATATATATATATGTATATATATATATATATATATAATATATATATATATATATAAATAATAATATATATTTATATTAATGATATATATATATTATATAATATATATTTATATGTGGGTGTGATATATATATACATGCATATATATGTATATATATATATATATATATACACACACACACACATATATATATGCATATGTGTCATGCTCATCCTCCTCCTCACCATCATCATCATCATCAACATCACTTAATATGTGTCTTCCTTGCGGACATGCGCTCGATGAATTGACAGAGTCCAACAAATCAAAAGACTTATTCAAGCTTCATCATTTGCTTTGGCATGGCTTCTACAGTTGGATGCCTTTCATAAGACCAACCGCATTACAAACTCTAATAAGTACTTAGATAAACTTAGATATGTTTCGACCAAAGATTGGTCCAGGCTATGTCTAACTTAATAGCACCACCTGATAGGATTATTCGTATCCTGTTTAAGGGAAGTTTTGTTTAAGTCAAGTTTTGTTCAAGTAGTGAGTTCTTGTTGGGTGTTTTGTGACACTAGAATCACATTTGGTATTTGTGTTCTTTCTCATTCAATGACTACCCTCAGTTTGTTGTCCATTGTCAGTTTTGTATAACAAACTTTACCTTTTAAGTATCTCCATAAAAAAAATGTTTTTGGTGCTTGGCCTGATGAACAATAAGCATATTCCATTGAACCTCAGTTCAATTCACCTGATTGCCAAAATCTGATCAAGAGAGGCCCTTACTGTAGAACAGTTGTATGAGACTGCCTCATCTTGCTGAAAATAAAACTTCACATCTTCAAAGTCCTCTTGAATGCTTGGCACAACAGATTGGCAGAGCAATTTCCAGTAAATGGAATCTGTCATTGTACCATCGAAAAGCAACGGCCCAATTAATCCTTCTGGCGATAAGTCACAACTTATCTATAACAACTGATAAATTAACATGGTATGTGGGTTCTTACTTCCCCAGTTGGTGCTATTGTGGTGGTTGATTCATCATCATCATCATCATCATCATCATCATCACCATCATCACCATCATCATCACCACCATCACCATCATCATCGTCATCGTCATCATCATCATCAACATCATCATCATCATCATCATCATCATCCTCATCATCATCATCCTCATCATCATCATCACCATCATCACCACCATCACCATCATCATCATCATCACCATCATCATCACCACCACCACCACCATCATCACCACCATCATCATCATCTTCACCACCATCATCACCATCACCATCATCATCATCATTTAACATCCGTTTTCAAGTCTCCTATGTTGGCATGGGTTGGACGGTTTGGCCGCAGCTGGAAAGTTCAGGAGTGGACAGCAGGTTCCATGGCCTGTTTTAGCTTGGTTTCTACAGCTCAATGTCCTTCCTGATGCCGAGTCATGTAACTAAATGTAGCTTCATCAATCGAAACAGTCTTTATTAGAAAGTGTCCATCTTGTACACACCTTGCAAAGTATTGGTTCTCAAAATTCCACTTCTTTGGTCTCAATCTTCTTGGAATGCAACTTTTCCGATGGCAGCACTTCAAAATGTGATGGAGTCTTGAGTTCAAAATTTTTGTCACATAACACACTTACTCTCTTTTACTCTTTTACTTGTTTCAGTCATTTGACTGCGGCCATGCTGGAGCACCGCCTTTAATCGAGCAACTCAACCCCGGGACTTATTCTTTTGTAAGCCCAGTACTTATTCTATCAGTCTCTTTTGCCGAACCGCTAAGTAACGGGGACATAAACACACCAGCATCGGTGGTCAAGCAATGCTAGGGGCACAAACACACACACGCATATATATATATACTTATATACGACGGGCTTCTTTTCAGTTTCCGTCTACCAAATCCACTCACAAGGCTTTGGTCGGCCCGGGGCTATAGTAGAAGACACTTGCCCAAGGTGCCACGCAGTGGGACTGAACCCGGAACCATGTGGTTGGTAAACAAGCTACTTACCACACAGCCACTCCTGTGCCTTGCTACAAAAATTTTCTTGGACTCTAGCAATACCTATTTCTTTACTACCCACAAGGAGCCAAACACAGAAGGGACAAAAAGGATAGACATAGGTATCAAGTCGATTACATCGACCCCAGTGCATAACTGGTACTTAATTTATTAACCCCGAAAGGATAAAAGGCAAAGTCGACCTCCGCGGAGTTTGAACTCAGAACATAACGGCAGATTAAATACGGCTACACATTTCGGCCTGCTAACGATTCTGCCAGCTTGCCACCTTAATATACCACTGATTAGTACTACCAGTTGACATACAATGACTAAAATAACATAAGAGAG
>NC_043010.1:9818875-9884075 GCF_006345805.1 Octopus sinensis | reverse complement strand
CCACAAGGGGCTAAACACAGAGGGGACAAACAAGGACAGACATAGGTATTAAGTCGATTACATCGACCCAGTGCGAAACTGGTACTTTATTTATCGACCCCGACAGGATGAAAGGCAAAGTCAACCTCAGCGGAACTTGAACTCAGAACATAGAGGGGACAAATAAGGACAGACAAAGGGATTAAGTCGATTACATCGACCCAGTGCAAAACTGGTACTTTATTTATCGACCCTGAGAGAATAAAAGACAAAGTCAACCTCGGCAGAATTTGAACTCAGAACGTAACGACAGATGAAATACCTATTTCTTTATTACCCACAAGGGGCTAAACACAGAGGGGACAAACAAGGACAGACATAGGTATTAAGTCGATCACATCGACCCAGTGCGAAACTGGTACTTTATTTATTGACCCCGAGAGAATGAAAGACAAAGTCGACCTCAGTGGAATTTGAACTCAGAACGTAACAACAGACGAAATACCGCTAAGCATTTTGCCTGGCACGCTAACGTTTCTGCCAGCTCGCCGCCTTAAGCCACACTATATAATAGATAGAATTTTCATTCCTGTAATTCTCTATTGGACTGTTATGTCTGATTCAAACTTTTAACATATTTCCAGCATACAAGTTGGATTTTTTAGACCAAACTTTAGAACTTAAAATGGTAGGTCAACTTATACACCAAGATGACTTTGAAAGACCAAAGATTCCATGTAAAATGTTGAAGGATTTGGAAAGACAGTGATAATGTTTGAATACTTACAATACATATTTACACTACGATGCCAGCGCCGCCCCGACTGGCTCCTGTGCCGGTGGCACATAAAAAGCACCATCCGAACGTGGCCGTTGCCAGCGTCGCCTTGGCTGGCTTCCGTGCCGGTGGCACGTTAAAAGCTCCAACCGATCGTGGCCGATGCCGGACCCCCCCCCTGGCACCTGTGCAGGTGGCACGTAAAAAGCACCCACTACACTCTCGGAGTGGTTGGCGTTAGGAAGGGCATCCAGCAGTAGAAACTCTGCCAGATCAGACTGGAGCCTGGTGCAGCCTTCTGGCTTCCCAGAACCCGGTCGAACCGTCCAACCCGTGCTAGCGCGGAAAACGGACATTAAATGATGATGATGATGATGATGATGATTATACTACATTGACTTGTATGCCAAAAATACTGTGGGGTGAATCAAAAATGCTGACTTGTCTAATCCATTCTTTCATCAACTCCCACCATTCATTCAATTGTTAAATCTTTCCATGATTAGCAAACCTTCTGTTAGCAAATTATCATTAAATGATACAAGAAGCTTGATGATCTTCCTGGGCCAAGCTTCAGGGCTTTAATTAGAATTTTGTGAGAACTGGTGTCTTCCTTTTCCTCTCACTCCAGGAGCTTCAGTCACTTTCTTGATGTATTTTCGCTTAAATGTCATTCTCTGAAGCACCATGATGGGCGATTGACTGATGTTTGGTTGTAAGTCATTACCATGTGGTAAGTGGTATTTTTATGTCAAAGCCTGCTGTTTATGAAAGCCAATCATTTTCATCAGACAATTTTTTGCATCTAATACAGTGCTTTTCAAACTTTTTGCTGGAGCGGAACCCCAAGGAAACATTCCACTGGCTCGAGGAACCCCTGTGCAATAATTTAATAGTCTTATGCACACATATCTGCACAGGAGAATTAAAAATTACTGCCGATTTTAGCAGTTTTGTAACTTCTTGCGGAACCCCTGGACTGTACTGGTGGAACCCTAAGGTTCCGCGGAACCCTGGTTGAAAACCACTGATCTAATAACTAAGCCGGCAAAGAGCAAATGGTGAAGGTATGTAGCCTAGAGGTTTAGGGTGTTGTACTCACAATAATAAGACCATTGTTTCAATTTCTGAACTAGGCAGTGCATTGCATTCTTGCGTAAAACACTTGCTTCATTTCAAAAGTAAATAAGTTTTAGCAGTAACTGGTAAGTTGACCCCACAATGGACCTATGTCCCTTTCATGGCAGGGGTTTTGTAACCCCAATCCCTTATATGCCATGGAAACCAGATTAAAATCCACCATTATGAGTGTAGGGCTCTTGAACGACCTAGGTCTAAGTAAGTAAAGATCAAATGGGTTAAGATAACATGTGATATTATAAATGATATACAGAAAACACTGGGTATGTTATCCATAGATAACATATCTCTAGATAATCTTATCTAGAGATAATATTATCTCTAGATGAAGTTATCTAGCGATATTATAAAAGTTTAAAGTAGTGGCTGTGTGGTAAGTAGCTTGCTAATCAACCACATGGTTCCTGGTTCAGTCCCACTGCGTGGCATCTTGGGCAAGTCTCTTCTGCTATAGCCCCGCGCCGACCAATGCCTTGTGAGTGGATTTGGTAGACAGAAACTGAAAGAAGCCTGTCGTATATATGTATATATATGTATATATATGTATGTGTGTGTGTGTGTGTTTGTGTGTCTGTGTTTGTCCCCCTAGCATTGCTTGACAACCGATGCTGGTGTGTTTATGTCCCCGTCACTTAGCAGTTCAGCAAAAGAGACCGATAGAATAAGTACTGGGCTTACAAAAGAATAAGTCCCGGGGTCGATTTGCTTGACTAAAGGCGGTGCTCCAGCATGGCCGCAGTCAAATGACTGAAACAAGTAAAAGAGTAAAAGAGTAAAGAGAGTATAGATTAAAGACAATGTTCGCTATACAACTTCTGTTATAATTCCATTTAGTGGAGTTCATTTATTTATGTCAATAATGAACTTGATTCGTACTCAGAGTTTCTCATTATTTTGTGATTATTCAAGTGCCAAAAGGATCGCAATTATTAAGAAACTCCTAAGTAGCAAATAACTGAACCATTGGCTTTATTCACACACACACACACACACACACACACACATATATATATATAGCGGCGAGCTGGCAGAATCGTTAGCACACCGGCCAGAATGCCTAGCAGTATTTCGGCTACTGTTACGTTCTGAGTTCAAATTCTGCCGAGGTCGACTTTGACTTTCATCCTTTCGGGGTCGATAAATTAAGTACCAGTTACACACTGGGGTCGATATAATCGACTTAATCCGTTTGTCAGTCCTTGTTTGTCCCCTCTGTGTTTAGCCCCTTGTGGGTTGTAAAGAAACACACATATATATATATATATACACACGCACATACATCGTTTCATCCATTTATATATGTATGAAAGCATGTATGTTCACACACACACACACCATAATGTAAATATATTTATGCTTAGTTTGGTTAGGATCTCAACAATTTTGATGAGGCATTCAATACATACTGTATATAGCATGTGTGTGTGTGTGTGTGTGTAAATGCACATATATATTCACACACACTCACACATATACTTGCATATGTGTATACATGTATGTGTGCATGTGTGTTTGCATGTACGCACATATGTATGTATGTATGTATTTATGTATGTATGCATGTACGTACGTACATATGTATGAACGAATATATGTATGCATATTCAGAGAGAGAGAGAGAGAGATAGAGACAAAGTGGGGCATAATTCTCTACTTGTATATTAATAATAATAATCAAGCTCTCTCTCCCAAACTGTCAATGTTTACAAGTTTTTGTGTCACAATGAATGATTTTTAATGTATTATCATACTAAGAATACATTTGCATATATTATATCTAATGGACACAGACACAAAACAAACAAAAGAATACTACCGAAAGTGTATTGTAAGTCTTCATGTTCTGGTAAGCACCCAAGTGCATTTATGAAATATATAGTCCTACCTGCTATTTTTACTTCAGATATAATAACCCTATATATATATATACACACACACACACACACACATATATATATATATATATTTGTGACCTCGTCTGTATCACTAGCGATTTTTTTCCCCTGTCTTCCCTTCTCGGGATCTTTCCTTCTCCTATGTTTCCGTCGAAGAGTTCCGCTCGAAACGTCAAACCCTCTTTCTTCCCTTCTTTCCTGAGCGTCCAATAATACTTTATTTGTTCCACGTCCTTGCATTGTTGTTTTTGTTTTCTTGTTTGAATTAACTTTATGTATATATATATATATATATATATATATATATATATATGTATGTATGTATGTATGTATATATATATACATACAATACATACATACATACATACATACATATATACATACATATATATATATATATATATATATATAATATATATATATATGCATATATATTTGCATTGCCTTCTAAAATGAAGGATTTTTTATAACCTAATATTGTTGTCTCCCTTCATTTATTGAATTTTTGTTTTTCTATCTCTTTTATTAAATGTTTAATATAAGACGCTGAGTTGGCAGAATTGGTACCTCACCAAATAAAAATGCTTAGCACTATTTCTTCTGACTCATTATGTTCTAGGTTCTATTGATGCTGAGTTTGACTGCCTTTTATCCTTCCCTCAAAATTGCTGGGCTTGTGCTAAAATTATAAAGAATTATATGTTTAATATTGACACAAGACCACAGATTGTGTAGTTGATTATACCTACTTGTATTCGACCGTTTAATTTGTCAATTTTGCAAATATGGATGGCTAAATTTGACCTCAGCAAAATTTGAACTCAGAATATGGCTGATTAGATTTAGGGATTTGATCCAGTACCGGACAAGGAATCTGGATTATTTGTAATATTTACTTTAATTCACATTAAGTATTACAATCTTAAGGTCACTTTCAAATCTTTCTCTGATTATCTCCCTTTAAAGCACACTCAGGGTTTCCACATAAGTTATGGCTGCATTGCTGTTTCCAAAGTTTTATTTTCGTTTTCTCTTATTAATTTTACTCATGTCCCTATCTTACTAGAAACTGATGGATAAAGAAATCAAACAACATAAACAAATGGCAGCAAAACCTTTCAGAAATTAAATAATACTGACATATTCAGTAACAATTATAAATCTAATTAATCCTCGACAATTTTTAGTTTTACCAATTTTGAATATATTGCTTCTGTTTAAAACCTCTTACCTACTTGACAATTGCATTTCTAGCTCTGCCTTGAAGGACGCTTTGCTTCTTGGATTCTCGTTTTTGTGCACAATGATGTTGTTAAAACTCCATTAACAGCACTGTATGCAGGTCCTTTCTGCTTTCTTTCCTACACAGATAAATTTTTCACAATAGACCTTAATGGTTGTAAAGACACTATATCAGTGGATAGACTAAAAAAGGCCTCCATAGAGAAAACTGTCCCTGTTCCCAGTGCAGATGACGCACACTCAGCATTACAAATACAGCCTGCACACCCACCTTCACATTCCATGTCTACCAGTGGGATCAATCGGGTACCGGACATGGATTCTGGGTTATTTTTCCAGTTTTTTTTTACTTAGTTTTAGAGAGCAGTTGGGTTCATTTTTACTATTCTTGTTTGTGAGAGCCATTGAGTTTATTTCAGATATTTTCATTTTAAAAAATCCTCTCCAGCTAATCATTGAGTGGACGTTGGTGTTGATTTGGCAGAGGTTTGCTCTCTCTGAGTGCTCTTGTTATTATCATCATCATCATCATCATCATCATTATTATATTATTATTATTATTATTATTATTATTATTATTATTATTATTATTATTATTACTATTATTATTATTATTCCTTCATAACACGGAGTAGGAAAAAATGCACTGGAGTCTTTAGTCATCTGTCAAGTCACAACAAAGACCTCAGACAGATAATACTTTCCTTAAGATGTGCGCTGTGCCCAAGAAGGCTGCTTTTTGCATGGGCTTTCCAGTTGCCTTAAGAAGTCTTAAAGTTTTAATGGGATTGAGCCCAACACTCCGATCACCACTGGTATCACTTTCACATTACCCTCCCACATTCCATACAGTCTTGCCATTTCCACTTTCAATTTGGAGTACTGGTGATTTTTTTCAACCTCCTTACTCACAACATCCATGTCATTTGGTATGGCTACATCAATGAATCTGACAGTATTTGTCTCTCTTACTCAATATGACAATATCCGGCCGACGGTGTTCGATTACACAATCCCATTACTATCATCATCATCATCATCGTCATCATTGTCATCGTCATTATCACCATCATCACCACCATCATCACCATCATCAACACCACCACCACCACTACCATCACCACCACCATCACCACCATCATCATCAACACCACCATCACCACCACTACCACCATCATCACCATCATCATCCAGACAGAATCATTATACATTTTGTTTATATCATGATCATTGATAAATTCTATATCCCTTTGTTTTTTTTAGTTTTTTATTGTTTTTTTAGTTTTTTTTTTAGTATTTAAACATCCTGTTGTATAAATATCCCTAACAGAGTGCACGTTGTTGTAGTTACGATGTTCTGGTAGACCACACCCTATTGTGTAAATAGCCCAATATATAGAAACGCTATGGTAGCACCACTTATCACATACACAATCAATAAACAGAAATAAATTTGAACCATATGCGAAAGTTAGCTCAAACAATATTTCATGAAAACATTATGATTTAGCTATCTCAGATTCTTCTTTTATGCTTTTATTCTTTGACTGGTTTCCGTCATTAGATTTTGGTCATGCCTGGACACTACTTTTAAGGGCTAGAGTCAATCAATCATATTGCCCTCAGTGGTCATTTCAGTCTAGTGTATATAATACTTTATTGATCTCTTACTTTTTTCTTTTTTCTTTTTTTTGACATGAGATGCAACACACCAGTGGATTTTCACCGCAAACAATATATACGTATGTGTGTATTTGTGTGTGTGTGTGTGTATGTGAGTGCACATATACATATGTATGTGTGTGTGTATATATATAAATATATATACACACATATACACAGACGCACATATATATATATATATACTTATATACAGACAGAGGTGCACATATACCCACATACATGTGCATATACACATATGTGTATGTGTGTGTGTATATATATATATATATATACACACACAATATATATATATATATACAATGGCAGTGCCCCAGCATGGCCACAGCTTGTGAGCTGAAACTAGATAAAATTTCATAAAAACACACATATATGTATACACATACACACACGTATATATATATTTATATACAGACAGAGGTGCACATATACCCACATACATGTGCATATACACATATGTGTATGTGTGTGTGTGTATATATAAATATATAGATGCACATATAAGTTTAGGGTTCATTATTGTCTTATATTTAATTAGATTTAGATCAGGTTCATTGTGAGTGCTGGTTCATCAGAAATTCAGTGGTTTACAGGATTTACTGGCTTAGATATTAAGGGGAATTTGCAATTCACATATGTAGAGTGGCTCTAAAAGGGTCTCAGGGAGTAGCGTCCCTGCCTTCCTGAGTTAGTTTGCCATCACATTTCTTAAAAATCATTGTAGAGGTCTTGGTCTCAGGACCACTCATGTCTAGAAACTGAGGCTGGAGGTAAGCAAGAGCATGTTCCCCCATAGAAGATCCAGCTCCAAAAAAGCCTCATGATAGCAAAGGAGAATGGGTACTATCCAGCCCAAAGATTGAGGTGGGCTGCACCTGCTTACCTCGGTTGTTATGGCATTGAGGTAGAACCAGCCACACCTGTTAACGGGAACAAAACCCGGATTTAAAACACTGGATGATGATGATGATATACATACAATAGGCGCAAGAGTGGCTGTGTGGTAAGTAGCTTGTTTACCAACCACACGGTTCCGGGTTCAGTCCGACTGCGTGGCATCTTGGGCAAGTGTCTTCTACTATAGCCTCTGGCCGACCAAAGCCTTGTGAGTGGATTTGGTAGACGGAAACTGAAAAGAAGTCCGTCGTGTATGTGTATATATATATATATATATATATGCGTGTGTGTGTTTGTGTGTCTGTGTTTGTCCCCCTAGCATTGCTTGACAACCGATGCTGGTGTGTTTACGTCCCCGTCACTCAGCGGTTCGGCAAAAGAGACCGATAGAATAAGTACTGGGCTTACAAAAGAATAAGTCCCGGGGTCGATTTGCTCGATTAAAGGCGGTGCTCCAGCATGGCCGCAGTCATATGACTGAAACAAGTAAAAGAGTAAAAGAGTATACATAAATATATATATCACAACATCTATCAAGTAATATTGTAATTTGGGACAGACAAGAAAAGGTATGGACTGTCATAGAGGGTCAGTTGTCTTGCTGATGTGAATAACTCTTTGACAAATCTAAGAGAAAGGAAGTAACTATGGAGAACTGCTTTGAAACCTCCAGCTTCTGAACCCAGATTATAAATTCATATTTATACCAATAATAATAATTGGTGCTCTTGGTCTTGTGAGTAAATGCCTGAGTGACAATCTGAATCAGTTAAGATTTTTAGAAAAAGAAATCAACCAACTAACTAACACATTACAAACAGAATCTGTAAGGGGAATAGTAAAAATATACAAGACTTTTCTCAAGTTTAAAAATGTGACATTGTTTTCGTTATTTACATTCCAACAACGGAGCTTTGCATCATTGTCAGAAAGCAACGGCTTCCTCAAAAAGCACCCACTACACTCACGGAGTGGTTGGCGTTAGGAAGGGCATCCAGCTGTAGAAACATTGCCAGATAAGACCGGAGCCTGGTGCAGCCTTCTGGCTTCCCAGTTACCCGGTCAAACCGTCCAACCCATGCTAGCATGGAAAGCGGACGCTAAACGATGATGATGTAGCGTGGATTAAATGATAATTGTGAAAATTTAGTGCAGTTTATCATCAGTGAAGGCACAAGGCTCAGTGATTAGAGCATTGGGGTCACAATCATGTGGTAGTGAGTTCAATTCCCAGACCAAGATGTGTGTCATGTTCTTGAGTAAGATACTTTATTTCACGTTGCTTCAGTTCACTCAGATGTAGAAATCAATTGTGACGTCAGTGGTGCCAAGCAGTAGCAGCCCCTTTGCCTTTCCCTCGGACAACATCAGTGGTGTGGAGAGGGGCGGCTGGTATGAATGGGTGACTGCTGGCCTTCCACAAACGACCTTCCCTGGATATGCACCACGGAGGATAACATTCCGTGGTCATTCATGACTGAGGGGGTCCTTTACCCTTTGTATCGTCATCACGGATTTTCTCAGGGCAGTTGCCAGGGAGAGAGTATTTGAAAATTTTCTTTCAATAGTACCATCATTGTTCTATTTCTCCTCCTCCTCCCCCTCCTCCTCATCATCATGCTTTCTTGACAGAGATATTGAACGTTATTCAATAGAGTGTGTAGCTTGGAGGTCAGAGAGGTGTTCCAGGTAGAGCCACTAGTTCTCCAGATTGAGAGATTACAGCTCTGATACTACTGATGTGTTGCAAGAATATCTTGAGATAGAATTGCTGGACAGGTTTTTTAAGCATGACCAACCGATAGGAGATCCTGGAACAGACCACAAGCAAGATGGATAACATCCATGAGTTCAGTTGGCGTCACTTGGAGATCCAGCCAGATCTGTTGGACACAGGTGATTAGGACCTGATAGAAGGTGTGACTGAGGACTCTGCCTCCAGTGACCCTCCCATCATTAAGTAGGTGAAGAAGATGAGATGAGACAAGGTTGTATTCCACCACTGACCCCACGAGGTTATGATAAAAGACATTTACCAAATAGGCCAAAATATTATTGAAGCCAAAGCCAGGGAGTTGCAGTAGCAGTGGAGGTGCAATGGCCCAGTGGTTAGGGCAGCGGACTCGCAGTCAAAGGATCGCGGTTTCGATTCCCAGACCAGGCGTTGTGTGTGTTTATTGAGCAAAAACAGCTAAAGCTCCACGAGGCTCCAACAGGGGGTAGTGGCGACCCCTGTTGTACTCTTTTGCTCCAACTTTCTCTCACTCTTTCTTCCTGTTTCTTGTCCCCGACTTCCTATGCAACCGCTGAGCCTGGATGTGCATTCATCCATCCGTCGATGCTCTCGGTGTTGGGGGTTGACCTGCTTTCTCTTCTGTGGGTCTTGCGAATAGCAAAGGACCACATTTCAGACTTCTCCCACTCTGGGACGAAGGCCGCTTCGCTCAACAAACAAACAAACAAAGTTGCAGTAGCAAACTACTTAACCATGCAGCTACATAGTTAGGATAAACGTGGGGCAATCAACCACAAGTTACACTTTTATGGGTCAGTTTCTATGGGGGGTGGCAGGCAATATTTTGGGGTCTAATGTACAAGTCTGAATAAGCTGTATTTCTGGTTGAGGACAGGAAATCTCACTGGCTGCCCCGGACAGCATACACTTTAGCTACATCACTGTAACCATGTAGCCATGCCATGAGGGATTTTATAAAATAAATGCCAGACATTTATTGGGGGTTAATTCAATCACGTTTATTCACTCTCCCTTAGGTATTCCTGATCCCACACTTAGTGTAAGAACTGGATAAAGCCATACCATTTTTTAAAAATTCAATTCTTTCTTTTCTTTTTACATACATTTTTCCTTATCATCATCATCATCATCATCATTATTATTATTATTATTATTATTATTATCATTATTATTATTATTATTATATTATTATTATTATTATTATTATATCATTATTATTATTATATTATCATCATTATTATTATTATTATTATCATTATATTATATTATCATCATCATTATTATTATTATTATTTCATTATTATCATTATCATCATATTATTATTATATTATCATTATTATTATCACTATTATTATATTATTATTATTATCATTATTATTATATTATTATTATTATTATCATTATCATTATTATTATTATTATTATTATTATTATCATTATATTATTATTATCATTATCATCATTATTATTATTATTATTATATATTATTATTATCATTATCATTATTATTATTATTATATTATATTATCATTATATTATTATTATTATTATATTATTATATTATTTATTATTATTATTATTATTCATTATTATATTATTATTATTATTATTATTATTATTATATTATTATTATTATCATTATTATTATTATTATTATTATTATATCATTATCATTATTATTATTATATTATTATTATTATCATTATCATTATTATTATTATTATTATTATCATCATCATTATTATTATTATTATTATTATTATTATTCCAATTTCATAACAAAACTTACCTTTAAAAATTCACAAATTATTGAAAAAGAAAGAAAAAAAAATTCTTTCTTTTTTTCATCTTTCCAGAAGGAATTTATTTATTTATTTATTTATTTATTTATTTATATTTTTTTTTTTATGTTATTCTATCAAAAGTGAACCTTTTGATCATTTATTCCATTTGATTTTTTTATCAATAGTTTTCTAGTAAGTTTGTGATCAATAAGTGGAAAGCGACGAGGAGGAGGAGAAAGTGTGGCTCAAAACACTGCAGGAAAATTGTCTCTCTCTCTCTCCTACTGACTAAATATTTCATACACAACATACTGCTGCTGCTACCGATGATGATGTTGTTGTTGCAGCTAGTATTGTTGTTGTTGCTGTTACTGAATTGGATATTTGATTCTCAACAGGACTTTTACAGGACCTTAGCACTGACGTAGTTATTATATTAGTATATTGTCATTGCGGTAGTGGTAGCGGTTGTAGTGGTAGCGGTTGTAGTGTTAGCGGTGGTGAGGGCTGATGCTGGTGCTGGTGCTGGTGCTAGTGTCAGTGCCAGTAGCCATAGTGGTTGGCAGTAAATGGGGGTGGGTGGGGTGGGGTGGTAGTAGAGGTTATGTTAATAGTATCGTGGAGTGGCGCTAGTGATGCAGGTGCTAGCAGTAATGATGATGTTGGTGGTGGTGGTGGTGGTGCAGTAAGCAGTGGTTGTAGTGCTTGAGTGGTGGTCATCCTTGTCATACTAGTTGTTATGATAATAGTATTCTGGTGGAGGTAGCAGTAGTTGTCATAATAGTATGGTGGTGGTAATGATGGTGGTGGTGGTGGTGGTGTGGTGGTGGTGGTGGTGGTGGTGGTGGTGGTGGTGGTGGTGGTGGTAGTGGTGGTGGTGATAGCGGTTGTTAGTAGAAGTGGTTGTGATAATAGTTCACAGGTGATAGCATTGTGGTAGGCGGTGATGAATGGTGTAGGTGGCAGTAGTTTTTGAAATAGTATAGTTGACATTGCATACCCCTTTGACCCACAAATAGTCAAGAAGGAAAGCACAAAGATAGATACAACCCTCTTATGTATGAAAAAAGCCCAGCTATGGAAAATGAAGAAGGTGAAGATAGTGCCAATTATTATTGGGTCCTTGAGAACAGTGTTAGAAGGCACCAAGAGGAATATAAAGGAAATTGGAATAGAGTACCCAGGAGGGGAGAGGAACAGTCAATTACATCGAACCTAGTGTTTCACTGGTACTTAATTTATCAACCCTGAAAGGATGAAAGGCAAAGTCGACCTCAGGGGAATTTGAACTCAGAACGTAATAGCTGACGAAAAATACCACTAAGCATTTTGCCCAGTGTGCTAATGGTTCTGCCAGCTTGCTGCCTTAATAATAATAATAATAATAATAATAATAATAATAATAATAATAATAATAATAATAATAATAATAATAATAACAATAATAACAATAATGATAATAACAACAACAACAACAATAATGATAATAATAACGATAATAATAATAACAACAACAAATAACAACAACATCAACAACAATAATGATAATAATAATAATAAAATAATGAAGGTGATGATGATGATGATGATGATGACAATAATGATAATGATAATAATACTTTAAAGACAGTAAGACTCCACATTTTTCAGCTAATAAATGTCTTTATAGTGAGTAATATTTTTTTTTTCTTGATTCATAAAATATCCCCTCACCCCGACCAGCTTATATAATTCTTTTAGTAACAGGTATGATAACAGTCCAATCTGTTGGTTACATTTCAAGACATGTTGGGGATCCATACATTTAGCCCCAATTTCTTTAGCTCTCTATTCATGAGCTGCCCCCACTCTCCTATTATTCACCAATATTCATTCATTCCTTCAACTTCAGAAGAAATTAAAATTAGTCATCGTATCCTGACCGAAAGTAGAACATTTTATGAAATAATATAAATTGAAGATTAATTGCCTTTCACCACAAACAGAAGAGACCAATTATCTTGATCCAGTAACTCAAATTGAAACTTAATTTCTTGTTTATTTGTAGCAATGGGTGCAGACATGATTGCTTTGTTTAAGAGTTTACTTTGCAGCAACATGATTTTAAGTTCAATTTCTCGGCACAGCCTGTAGGATAAATATTTTCTGCTATTGCTTTGGGTCAGTTACGGCTTTTGTGAGCAAAATTTGATAGATGAAAATTACATGGATGCCTTTGTCAATTAGCTTTCACGTGTTTCAGCCATTGGTTTGTGGCCATGCTGGGGCACCACCTTGAAGGGTTTAGTCGAACAAATCAATCTCAGTGCTTATTTATATGACTGGTACTTATTCGATCAGTCTCTTCTCGCCAAACCGCTAAGTCGCAGAGATGTAGACAAATCGCATCAGTTGTGAAGCAATGGTGACACAAAGACACCAAACAGGGACACAACGACACCAAACACTTATATAAATGCACATACACACACACACAGACACAAACACATGAACACACAGACACAAACACACACATACACAGACAGACAGACATGCACACACACACACACGATTAAAACCGTTTAACTCTTGCCTTTTAGTTGCTTTAGGCATTCGACTGTGGCCATGCTGTGATACCCCCTTGACAGGTTTAATCAAGCAGATCAAACCCAGTACTTAGCTTGTTTAAGCTTACTATATATAATATCAGTTTCTTATGCCGAACTGCTAAGTTATAGTGGACATAAACAAACCACTACTGGTTGTCAAGCAGTGATAAGGAATAAACACAAACACACCAAACAGACACAAAGACAGACAGATAGACACACACACACACGCACGCACACACACACACACACACACACACACACAAACACTCACAAACACACACACACATATGTACAGAAGGCTTCTTTCAGTTTTTATCAACCTGTTGCTATAATAGAAGACACTTGCCCAAGGCACCACCACGCAATGGGACTGAACCTGGAACCATGTGGTTGGAAAGCAAACTCCTTACCACACAGCCAGTTTAGACACACAGTTTCTGTCTACCAAAGTTTCTCACGAGGCATCGGACGAACTGTTCCTGATCATGGGTAGGAGATATATAATCCGTCACACCCGGGTGCCTTTTGAGGAGTTCCTCCTATCTGCATGCAAGCATTTTAGCTGAGTCTCCAATCTGAAAATAACACCCACACCCACTCCTCTCTCTCTCTCTTCCCCAGCCCCCCCCCCCAGCCACTATTTTGCTTCACCAATCCCAAAGATCCTTCAAAAGGGGGTTACGGGCACTGCTCTTTCTCCTTTGATGAAAACCGTTAAAGCACAGTGAAACAAAACAAACAAACTAAAAACGCATTTAGTCTTTGCATCGAGCCTTCCAGTCTAAACAGCTGAATCTCTCGTGCAGTAAACACATATATTTATTCAAGCATCGATTGCTGGAGTCTCAGATCTTACTTTTATATTCTTTTATAAGATCACATGCTGTTCTTTCAAACATCTGAACATTTCTTCTCTTTTACAGAAAACTAGTAGCTTGCATTATATATATATATATATATATTTTCTATTTTTATTTATTTTTAAATTTGTGTGCGCTAGCATCATTGGTTACAGGATTTTGCAGCTGACCAATCATTGGTTCATTGCGTTTATGATAACAAGAATGACAAGGGAGTGATTGTGACTCAGTGTAGAACAAATATCACAAATGACTTCAATCAAAGTGCAGCAGATGTTTTTTTATATTTTTTAAAATCTATTTTATTAATGGTGTATATTTAACACATTTGCTATTCTACATAGGTGAAACAAACACACATGCATGCATAAATACATTCATACATTCATACATATATTCATACATATGAACACAATCACATGTGCTTATTGAATGCAAATACATTCACACATACATACGTAAGTCATAACAAAGTATTACACACTTGTGTACTTAACATGTACACTCAGTACACGAGCACAAGTTTATCAACACACGTGCCTACAAATATGCACCCACTAACACTGATCCAGGAATGAAATTTGCTTAGGAGGTGCAAATCCAGCCCCCAAATTTTTACAACTGAGGTCATGTTTTTTGCTTTATATCTACTCTCTTTTTACTCTTTTACTTGTTTCAGTAATTTGACTGTGGCCATACTGGAGCACCGCATTTAGTTGAACAAATCGTCCCCAGGACTTATTCTTTGTAAGCCTAGTGCTTATTTTATCGGTCTCTTTTGTCAAACCGCTAATTTACGGGGATGTAAAAACACCAGCATCGGTCATCAAGCAATGCTAGGGGGACAAACACAGACACACAAATATATAAACATACATATATATACATATATACGACAGGCTTCTTTCAGTTTCTGTCTACCAAATCCACTCACAAGGCATTGGTCGGCCCGGGACTATAGCAGAAGACACTTGCCCAAGATGCCACGCAGTGGGACTGAACCCAGAACCATGTGGTTGTTTAGCAAGCTACTTACCACACAGCCACTCATATGTATGTGTATATATATGTATGTATATATTGAACTCCCACTTACAAGCTCATAGGACGTTGTTCAACCTGAGGGTATGGTAAGAGAAACTTGCCTAAGATGTGGATGTGATATGAATGAACGATGCTAGCTAAGTGAAAAAAGTAACATCTATTGACAATGTGGCTGAGGGAAGATAATAGAGACGATGCATGAAATGGCAAGGTTAGATCTAACAATGGTGGACATTACAAATAAAAAAGGGTGAAAGACCAAGCTGAATCACAAAAAAATGCTATTGTTTCAGACCTGTCTGAGTCATGCCAGCCTTCGGTAAATAGACTTTAAGTAAATATGATGACGATGATGATGATGATGATGAGGAGGAGGAGGAGGGGGAGGACGTCGGCAGGGAAGCCACTGCCATAGTGAAGCAGCTGGTGGTGATGATGACAATGATTATATATATACGTGGCTGTGTGGTAAGTAGCTTGCTAACCAACCACATGGTTCCGGGTTCAGTCCCATGGCATGGCATCTTGGGCAAGTGTCTTCTACTATAGCCCTGGGCCGACCAATGCCTTGTGAGTAGATTTGGTAGATGGAAACTGAAAGAAGCCTGTCGTATATATGTATATATATATAAGTGTGTGTGTATATGTTTGTGTGTCTGTGTTTGTCCCCCTAGCATTGCTTGACAACCGATGCTGGTGTGTTTACGTCCCCGTCACCTAGCGGTTCGGCAAAAGAGACTGATAGAATAAGTACTGGGCTTACAAAGAATAAGTCCCGGGGTCGATTTGCTCGACTAAAGGCGGTGCTCCAGTATGGCAGCAGTCAAATGACTGAAACAAGTAAAAGAGTAAAAGAGTATATATATATATATATGCTTGTATATATATATAAATATATATATATATAACCATCATCATCATCATCATCATTTAACGTCTGATTTGGCTTGGTTTCTACAGCTGGATACCCTTCCTAATGCCAGTCACTTTGCGTAGGGGTGGCTGTGTGGTAAGTAGCTTGCTTATGAACTACATGGTTCCAGGTTCAGTCCTACTGTGTAGCTCCTTGGGTAAGTGTTTTCTATAATAGCCTCAGGCCAACCAAAGCCTGTGAGTGGATTTGGTAGACGGAAACTGAAAGAAGCCCATCGTATGTATATATATATATATATAGTTAATCCAAACAAGAAAGCACAAAAAAACACAACAACGTGAGGACGGTGTGTGTGTATATGTTTGTGTGTCTGTGTTTGTCCCCCTCAACATTACTTGACAACCGATGCTGGTGTGTTTACGTCCCCCGTAACTTAGCAGTTCAGCAAAAAGAGACCGATAGAATAAGTACTAGGCTTACAAAGAATAAGTCCTGGGGTCGATATGCTCGACTAAAGGCGGTGCTCCAGTATGGTCACAGTCAAATGACTGAAGCAAGTAAAAGAGTAAAGAGTATACTATATACTAAGTAGGAAGCAAACTAAGCATACATTAACAGGAAGTGGTTTGAAAGAGAAATTGGATGAGAAAGAGGTAGAAGAGAAGAGGAATAGAATGAGAAGCAGCAAGTAGAACCGAGAGTGATGTGAAGGGGGAAAAGTAAGGTGAGCGGGGAGCCGACTGCATGAAAAATGATAACAAAACTGAACTATGTATAATCTATTTCTTTACTAAACACAAGGGGCTAAACACAGAGGGGACAAACAAGGACAGACAACCGGACGACAAAGTCGATTACATCGACCCCAGTGCATAACTGATACTCAATTTATCGACCCGGAAAGGATGAAAAGCAAAGTCGACTTCGGCAAAATTTGAACTCAGAATGTAAAGACAAATGAAATACCTATTTCTTTACTACCCACAAGGGGCTAAACACAGAGGGGACAAACAAGGACAGACAAACGGACAAAGTCAACTACATCCTCAGTGTTTAACTGGTATTTAATTTATCAACCCCAAAAGGATGAAAAGCAAAGTCGACTTTGGCAGAATTTGAACTCTGAACGTAAAAACAAACGAAATACCTATTTCTTTACTACCCACAAGGGGCTAAACACAGAGAGGACAAACAAGGACAGACAAACGGATTAAGTTGATTATATTGATCCCAGTGTGTAACTGGTACTTATTTAATCGACCCCGAAAGGATGAAAGGCAAAGTCGACTTTGGCAGAATTTGAACTCTGAACGTAAAAACAAACAAAATACCTATTTCTTTACTACCCACAAGGGGCTAAACACAGAGGGGACAAACAAGGACAGACAAACGGATTAAGTCGATTACATAGACCCCAGTGAATAACTGGTACTTAATTTATCAACCCCGAAAGGACGATAGGCAAAGTCGACCTCGGTGGAATTTGAACTCAGAAAGTAACGGCAGACGAAATACAGCTATGCATTTCGCCCGGCGTGCTAACGGTTCTGCCAGATAATTGTGACATTGTAGTTTAAATGACTGAAATTGTTTGACAAGAACACAGTGAACTTAAGTTGTCAATTCATCAAGCCATGGAGATGTTAAATCTTATGATAAGGACCATTAAACAAATCCATCTACATCAATGCATCTTTCTTTGTCAAAATTTCCCCATCCCCTTGTTTCTCTGTTATGTCATTTACTTCAAAGAAACCTTGCATAATTATTTTCTTTTCCATTTATTATTTTTTTTTTTTGGATTGAGAAAACGATTCGCTATTCATTCTCTTTACCAACCAGCTTCTCCATCTCTCACTCTCTCTTCCTCCCAACTCATGCTCACACACATACACACACGCATATATGTATACACACACACATATTTACATACCTGCATACATAGATAAATATACCCATATATGTGTGCATGATTGTAAGAATATTTCCTTTCTCTCTCTCTCTCTCTCTCTCTCTCTTTCCCTCTCTCTCATGCTGTAAAATTAACAAAATTTCACTCACATACCTATTTCTTTACTACCCACAAGGGGCTAAACACAGAGGGGACAAACAAGGACAGACAAACGGATTAAGTTGATTATATTGATCCCAGTGTGTAACTGGTACTTATTTAATCGATCCCGAAAGGATGAAAGGCAAAGTTGACCTTGGCGGAATTTGAGCTCAGAGCATAGTGGCAGATGAAATGCTGCTAAGCATTTTGCCTGGCGTGCTAACGTTTCTGCCAATTCGCCCCTTATTTCACTCACATACCAGCTACTCGGTGCCTATACGTCTTCTCATATATATAATTTTATTTAGTATCGTTAATAACACTATTACTAAGAAGCTATCCAATCAATGGTTGTTTCTCTTTTGTTTCTCATCTCTTTTAATGGGTTTTGTCCTTTTCAAGGATTCTTCTTTCGACATTTATTTCCCTTGTACAGTTTTTCACACACTTTTGCCAGCTCCCTTAGTCTGGTTCTTCACTCATGCTAGTAAATGCCCCGCCTTCATTTCTCCTCTTTTACTTGTGTTCTCATTCCGATGTCCCACATGTAAATTGCAGAGAACCAAATTATAGAATATTCATATACCATTCCGTGTTAACTAGTTGATTTCTTAAGAAGCCTGAAACTTCAAAATTGTATATATATACATATATATACTCTTTTACTCTTTTACTTGTTTCAGTCATTTGACTGTGGCCATGCTGGAGCACTGCCTTTAGTCGAGCAACTCGACCCCGGGACTTATTCTTTTGTAAGCCCAGTGCTTATTCTATCGGCCTCTTTTGCCGAACCGCTAAGTAACGGGGACATAAACACACCAGCATCAGTTGTCAAGCAATGCTAGGGGGGCAAACACAGACACACAAACACACACATGGGCTTCTTTCAGTTTCCGTCTACCAAATCCACTCACAAGGCTTTCGTCAGCCCAAGGCTATAGTAGAAGACGCTTGCCCAAGATGCCACACAGTGGGACTGAACCCGGAACCATGTGGCTGGTTAGCAAGCTACTTACCACACAGCCACTCCTGTGCCTACTGAACCCGGAACCATGTGATATATATATATATTCCAGGTTCAGTCCCACTGTATGGCACCTTGGGCACTGGACCAGTTACATCCTTGTGAGTGGATTTGGTAAACAAAAGCTGAAAGATGTATGTCATGTGTGTGTGTGTGTTTGTGTTTGTCCCCCCCCCTCAACTGCTTGACAACTATTGTTGGTTTGTTTACATCCCTGTAAGTGTTCTACTGAAACACTTCAAGGCAATGTTCCAGCATCAGGGCTGCAGTCCAATTACTGAAACAAATAAAAGCTAAAAGATGTATATATATATATATATGTGGTGTGTGTGTGTGTGTGTGTGTGTATGTATGTATATGTGTGTGTATATATGTATATATGTATATCTATATATATTTATGTATATATGTGCATATATATATTATGTATGTATATATATGTGTGTGTGTATATATATATATATATATATATATACATATACAAGTGCTATTAATGAACAGTGAGAATGAATGCTCAACACTGTATTGGTGAATAAATTTTCTTTCTTTATTGGTTAATAAGGCTACCATAGGTTTCATGCCGAGAGAATATTTCTTAGCAATGATAAAGCCTGCCACACATATTCTCATTCAAAATGGAGATGAGTAGTACCAGCATCCTATGTGGTAGGCCTTATAATTGCTGAGAAATATCCTCTCAGCATGAAACCAATAGTGGCCATGTTAACCCACAAATAAAGTATATATATATAGGCGCAGGAGTGGCTGTGTGGTAAGTAGCTTGCTAACCAACCACATGGTTCCGGGTTCAGTCCTACTGCGTGGCATCTTGGGCAAGTGTCTTCTGCTATAGCCCCGGACCAACCAATGCCTTGTGAGTGGATTTGGTAGACAGAAACTGAAAGAAGCCTGTCGTATATATGTATATATATGTATAAGTATGTGTGTGTTTGTGTGTCTGTGTTTGTCCCCCTAGCATTGCTTGGCAACCGATGCTGGTGTGTTGACGTCCCTGTCACTTAGCGGTTCGGCAAAAGAGACCGATAGAATAAGTACTGGGCTTACAAAGAATAAGTCCTGGGGTCGATTTGCTCGACTAAAGGCGGTGCTCCAGCATGGCCGCAGTCAAATGACTGAAACAAGTAAAAGAGTAAAAAAGAGTAAAGAGTATATATATGTGTGTGTATACACATTGTTTTGTATACATACATTTTCGTGTATGTGTTGTTGCATAAATATATATATATATATATATATATATATATATATATACAGACATGTGTGTCTGTGTGTGTGAAGAGCATCTATACAGTTTCTATCTTCTGAATCTACTCACAAATTATTTGCCAACTTGAGGCTACAATAGGAGAAACAAAAAAGTTGCCCAAAGTGTCACAAAGTGAAACAGAGCTTGAGCCTTCAGGGTAAGTTACTATTTATGGTTTTTTTTAGACTGAGTAACCACTGATTAACTCGTCTATCCAGAAGCCACATCCTTGATGTTTTTTTGCACATGAACACACATAAATTTTCATATAAATCAAATAAATACAAGAGAGAATGATAGAGACGAAGAGAGAAGTAGATAGAAAAAAATAGATAAAGTGACAAAAAATAAAATGCATTATATATATATATATATGTTTATATTATGATGGGTGTATAGAGGGGTTGAATTCTGGATATGTAAATATAAAAGAGAAACTGTTTGCTAATCTCAAGAATATGTGGAACCGGAAGATCATTTGCTGGTTGTTAGTTGTGTTCTACTTATTAGTAGCGATAATTTTCTAATGTTACGCTTGTTAATGTTATGTTTGACCTTGGGATGGTCAGTTAGTAATATAAATTATTTTTGCTCCAATAAATCTAGCAACATTTTTGTGAGTTTATTTTTATTTTTTTTTTTTTCATTATTTTTTTATTTTGGTTTTGTTTTGGTCTTATTATTTTTTTTATTTTAAGAAATCACAGAAAATATATGATAAATTGACAATGAGGATAATTTAATAAAGCTTGGCAAAAGGAAAAAAAAAACAGAAATAATAATAATAATTGAATAAAAGGAAGTAAAAAAAAAACAACAACAACAACAACAAAAGAATAAATGAAAATATATACATAAATGCAATAACAAGAATTTTTATCTGGCAGTACAATATAACGTCACGCACCATTTACTGCACATTATGCAATGTTTTTCACTTGACTCATTCACCATTTATAAGATTTAATTAATCTTTTTACCCACTTACTCAGAACAGCTATATTTACAAAGCAGCCTCTGACTGAATTGTTTGTTGAAACAATTCTCAAAGCTCAATATACCCAGTTAAATATTCTAATTGAATTAAGTATCATTGTAAAACAAATACTCCTTCGGCCCTTCACAAACAACATTTTACGCCAATAACCTTTATAATGCAGTGTGCAGACATGATTATCTTTAAATTTCATTTTAGAGTTCATTAAATGTCAATGCTAAAACCTGAGTACACACAAAATTATCGCTTTTTTTTTCTTTCAAGAATGAAAAAGAAATATATATATATATATATATATATATATATTCATGTTATATATATTATATATACATAGTATATATATATATATATATATTATATACATGTATATATGTATAAATACATATATACATATACATATATTATATACACACATATATATATATATAATATATATATATATATATATATTATATATATATATATATATATATATATATAAGATATATATATACCATATTTATAAACATATATATATGTATCTATATCTATCTATCTATCTGCATATATATATATATATATATATATATATAATATATATATATATATACACACATATATACATATACACACACAGACACATCGACATACACACATGCACACATACATGCATTTTCTCTTTTGCTGGCTTTCTCTCTCTCTTTCTCTTTGTCTTTCTCTCTGTTGGAGTCTATATTCTAAACTACAGATTTTTGTATACTTTCAACTGTTTGTGTAATCACCACCATTTGGTGCATGAGAGAGTTTGATGCAGCTGCACTCATCTGCACCTCCTGTTGCGAAGTTGGTTCATCTGGGACACTTGACAGAAAGAGGTCCAGCTTTATTTTGAAGACACCTACATCCACCCCATGCAGGTCTCTCAGGTCCTTCGGGAGGATATTGAAGAGCTGTGGACCTCTGAAGCCCAGGCTATTGCAGTATCTTGCCCTACATCTTGATGGCAAATTTGGAGTCCTTGGCACTATGCAGTGGCGCCCAGTTCTAGTATTTGTGTAACTCTCAATGCCAAAGTTTGGGACAAGTCCTTCCAGGCTCTTTCAGATGTATATTATGGCATATCTTTCTCGCCTACACTCTAAGGAATAGAGTCTTTATCTCTCGAGTCTTTCCCAATAGCTTATATGCTGCATTGAGGCTATCTTCTACGTATAGCTTCGTTAGATTGCCTCAAGTTCTGAGATGAATTTGACACTGGTTGGTGATCATAGGTGAAAGCAATAGTCAAAATGGCTTAGGACAAGTGTCCTCCAGAGGACCATCATGGTTTCCTGGTCTCTTGTTCTAAAAGTTCTAAGAATCCATCTGGTAGTAAAAATTTTATTTTGTTTTAGTCTTTGGTCAGTAAATGTTATTTCCTATTTGCTTCTATCTAAAAATCAAAGGGAATGACTACTGTTCCCTTAAGACTTTGCTTTCGTGATCTGGACATCAGTGTTTTGAAACTGACCTAGTTTCCATTACATTTCAAACAGATTCAGCATGGAGTTGCTGAAGCAGAAATATCGTTATAGCAAATTTGCTTGTCAGTTTTGCTTTCCAGTTGCTTCGCCTTAACCACTTGAGCATGTCCTTTAGTGACTGACGATATGTGCATCTCAGGTCACGAGCAGGAGTAGTGGGGAACAATCAAGGTGATGTGTTGAGAAGATTTTTGGCGGGGTTCGAATAAATGTAACAAAAGCAAACTTTGAAGGAAATATTAGCTATTTTTGATACTTTCTAGGGGTAAGCAATTAGCAAATAAAAGCTGCTTCCCAAGGACAAAAATCAGGTTACATAGTGTTATTTGACATTTGGCAACAGTATGTTTTATCACTTGATGCAAACTTGCACTCTGCTGGTTACAACAATAAGGCTTCCAATTGATTTGATCATTGGAACAGCCCGCTCATGAAATTAAAGAGCGTAGTTGAGCACTCTGCAGACAAGCATACCTATTTCTTTACTACCCACAAGGGGCTAGACACAGAGGGGACAAACAAGGAAAGACACACGGATTAAGTCAATTACATCGACAACAGTGCATAACTGGTACTTAATTTATTGACCCCGAAATAATGAAAGGCAAAGTCGACCTCGGCGGAATTTGAACTCAGAACGTAACAGCAAGTGAAATACCTATTTCTTTACTACCCACAAGGGGCTAAACACAGAGGGGACAAACAAGGACAGACAAACGGATTAAGTCGATTACATTGACCTCAGTGCGTAACTGGTACTTAATTTATCGACCCCGAGAGGATGAAAGGCAAAGTCGACCTCGGCGGAATTTGAACTCAGAACGTAACGGCAGACGAAATACGGCTACGCATTACGCCCGGCGTGCTAACGTTTCTGCCATCGCCGCCTTAGACAAGCATACCCTTAATGTATTTCTCAGGGAGATTCAGCATGACACAGAATGTATTAAGGTTGACCCTTTCAGTTACAGGTACTATGAATTTTTGTTAGCTGTGTGGAGTGGAACAATGTGAAATAAATTGTGTCTTATTCAAGGACACAATGCACTACTAGGAATTGAACTCCTGACCTTACAATCATGAGCTGAATACCCCTAACCACTAAGCCATGCACCTTCACTATTAGAGTCAAGCATGCGTGCACACACATACACACATATGCACACATACACACATGCACACACACATACAACAAGCACACATACATAAATGCATGCACACACACATGCACACATACACACACACATACGAACATGCACAAGTGTACACACACATACATACACATGCAAATGCACACACACACATACACATGCACACACACATACACATACACATACAACAGGCACACATACACAAATGTATGTGCACATACAAACATAAGTACACATACACACATGCACATACACACATACAACAAGCACACATACATAAATGCATGCACACACACTTATGCACACATACACACATGCACACACACATACGAACATGCAAACATACACATATGCACACACATACATAAATGCATGCACACACACTTATGCACACACACTTATGCACACATACACACATGCACACACACATGCAAACATGCAAACATACACATATGCACACACATACATACATATGCAAATGCACATACACACATATACATGCACACACACATACACATACAACAGGCACACATACACAAATGTACGTGCACGCACAAACATAAGCACACATACACACATGCACACATGCACATATGCATACACACATTTACAAATGCACACACATACACATGTATACACATATACATATGCAAACACATACTCACATGCACACATGTACACACGTACACACACACACACACACACATGCACACATGTACACACGTACACACACACACACACACACATGCACACATGTACACACGTACGCACACACACACACACACATGCACACATGTACACACGTACACACACACACACACACACATGCACACATGTACACACGTACACACACACACACACACACATGCACACATGTACACACGTACACACCACACACACACACATGCACACATGTACACACGTACACACACACACACCACACACATGCACACATATACACACGTACACACATACACACACATGCACACATGTACACACGTACACACCACACACACACATGCACACATGTACACACGTACACACACACACACACACATGCACACATGTACACACGTACACACACACACACCACACACACATGCACACATGTACACACACACGTGTGCAGAATTAAGACAGAGAGGGAAAGACATTGTACATGCAAACATTAGTAGCTGCTTACTCACCAAAACAGAGAGACCGAGTGGGGAAGGAGAGAACAAAACAAGCATTAAAGCGAGGAACACAAGGTATATGGAGTCAAATAAGTTAGTGTTGAATCAGCGACGCCAAATCAGTGGCACCAAAATTTCTTGTACCCTGCTAAGAGAGCTGTGTAGTAAGAAGCTTGATTCGCAACAACAGGGTTCTGGGTTCAGTCCCACAGGCAGGAACCACTCACAAGGCCTTGTGAGTGGATTTGGATGAAGGAAACTAAAAGGAGCCCATCGTGTACATATATATTTATATATATATATATATATATATATTGATAAAATGGTAAGATAACAAAAGAAAGAAAGAGACCTCAATATTATGTAAATAGAGGAAATTTATTTATACAATAATATGTTACATTACTCTTGACTACTGAGTAATGTAACATATTATTGTATATATATATATATATATATATATAATATATATATATATATATATATATATTGATAAAACGGTAAGATAACAAAAGAAAGAAAGAGACCTCAATATTATGTAAATAGAGGAAATTTATTTATACAATAATATGTTACATTACTCTTGACTACTGAGTAATGTAACATATTATTGTATATATATATATATATATATTATATATATAATATATATATTAGCGGGAAACCACTATGTGGATACCCTTATGCTAGAAATAGATCCGCTATGGTCTTACCACTAAGAAATGTTCTCAAGAAAAATTTAGCAAAACAACCAAAATGTAATCGAGCAAGACAAAAGGAAAAGCAATAAAAATATGGATTATTCACATACATGTTTCCCTCTCATATGTATATAATACAATTTTACTGAACCTTTAGTTTTTTTATATGCTAGACCACTGGTGTGAAATCGATGTTAATTAAATTAATATCTAATTTCTCATCCTCAATTTAAATTTGTATATATATATATACACACACACACACATATATATATCAATGAGTGTGTTTTTTTTTTGTGTCTGTGTTTGTCCCCCATCACTGCTTGACAACCAGTGTTAGTGTGCTTAGGTTCCCATAACTTAGTGGTTCGGCAAAAGAGACCAATAGAAGGAGCAACAGGCTTTACAAAAAAATAGGTACTGGAGTCAATTCCTTTGAGTAAAATTTTTCAAGGTTGTGCCCCAGTATGACTACAATCTAATACCTGAGACACAAAAGATAAAAGATGAAAGACAAAAGATGAAATACCATTTTTTAAAAGAATATGGAACCTCAGTTTTAAAATATTTATTTCTAATATAAGTAAGGAACCAAAATGAGTACAGTTGATCCTGTTAACCCCTTAGTACTCAACTGGTACTTATTTTATTAACCCTGGAAAGGTAAAATGTAAAGTTTACTTCAGTAGGGTTTGAACTCAGGACCGAATTTCAACTTTATAATACTAAGTCTTTTATGATTATTTTGTGGCTTGGCTAACATGTTGAAACATTAATTAATAGCCGGAGGCGCAGGAGTGGCTGTGTGGTTAGTAGCTTGCTAACCAACCACATGGTTCAGGGTTCAGTCCCACTGCGTGGCATCTTGGGCAAGTGTCTTCTACTACAGCCTCGGGTTGACCAAAGCCTTGTGAGTGGATTTGGTAGACGTATATACATATGTATATGTGTGTGTGTGTATATGTTTGTGTGTCTGTGTTTGCCCCCCACCCCCACCCCAACATCGCTTGACAACCGATGCTTGGGGTGTTTTTACGTCCCCTTAACTTAGCGGTTCGGCAAAAGAGACTGATAGAATAAGTACTAGGCTTACAAAGAATAAGTCCTGGGGGGTCGATTTGCTCGACTAAAAGGCAGTGCTCCAGCACGGCCACAGTCAAATGACTGAAACAAGCAAAAGAGTAAAAGAGTCATCTTAAAATAGGAGGGGGACACATTTGTCAATGTAGCAGCAAATATACAAAACAGTAACAGCTAGAAAGCATTTTATAGTAAGTTAGCTGTTAGGGTTATTGTGGAGATAAATAACAACAATTATTCCAAATGTGTTTTCTATCCTACTTCATAAAACAAGTCTATACTTCACAAAAACATAATTGTTCTTGTTAAATGTCTTACGGATCTTTTCGGTTTGAACGGCAGTTTTTAACATAATTTCTAGGTAACTAAAAATTTTCAAACTTTGTATACTGGTTGAATGTGTTTATAAAACATCTTTTTCGCTTGGCTTTATTGAGAAAATTCTATAGTTTGTAAGATATTTGTTGTTTTTATTTTCCTTCAATTTCTGCAATTTCAACCAATCAATGACGTCTATTGAGGTAAAAAAAAAAACATTCTGTGCCGTATGAATATGTCCCTCGTTTAAGAAACAGATTGGGTTTATTTACATTTCTGAAGAAAAAAAGACACCCTTCCCCCCACCCCTAACCCTAACCCTCACTAACCCTAACCCTAAAACAGATTGAAATGCAATAGATCGATACTAGGGTCATAATTATGGGTGACAATTTCATATGACACCGCTAGAAAAAACTGCCGTTCAAACCGAAAAGATGCTGTCTTACTAAATCACGGCTAAGTTTTGCAGAGTAAACTTTGGAATCAGAACCAACTGCAAAAGGGTCTGTGTCAGCAACCTGTATTCTAAGGATGAGTCTGTAGAATGCTGATGTTGATTAGTTTAATTGCTGTGAGGTGTAAAATGTCTGATATTTTGGCCTTTTGCCTCTCGAGAGAGAATAAATAAAGACTAAAGTGTTAGCGGTCTGACTGTCAGGAATTAATGGGGAGAGAACTGAGAATTAGAAATAAAGATGGGACGTGCAGAAATGGGAAGGGGAAAGTGAGAAAGAGGGGGGAAAAGTGAAAGGACAGGTGTGAAATAGGTGTTAAGTCTCTTTTATTATCGTGCAATGAAACAAGCGTTGAAATTTTAGGGATGATAAAGCTACCCCTGCAGTTGGCGAGATTTTGACAGATCGTGATCATCAGCATCACCACCAAAACCTCCACCAAAACCACCACCAAATCTAAATCACCACCACCACCACCACTACCATCATCACAATCATCATCAACATCATCATAGTCGTCGTTGTTATCGTCATCATCATCATCGTCATCAGCGTCATCATCATCATCATCATCATCACCACCACCACCACCACCACCATCATCATCATCATCACCACCATCATCATCATCATCATCATCATCACCACCACCACCACCACCACCACCATCATCATCATCACCACCACCACCACCACCACCATCATCATCATCATCATCATCATCATCATCATTTAGCATTTGTTTTCCATGTTGGTACGAGTTTCATGGTTTGACTGGAACTGGTAAGCTGGAGAACAGAACCTGGCTCCACTCTGTCTTGGCTCTGTTTCTATGCCCTTCCTAAAGCCACCCACCCTACAGAGCGTACTGTGTGGGCGTGTCGTTTATGCATTAGTGGCACGGGTGCCTTTAATGTGTCACCAACATGGATCATCATCACCATCATCACCGTTTAGCGTCCGCTTTCCATGCTAGCATGGGTTGGACGGTTCAATTGGGGTCTGGGAAGCCCGAAGGCTGTACCAGGCCAGTCAGATCTAGCAGTATTTCTACAGCTGGATGCCCTTCCTAATGCCAACCACTCCGTGAGTGTAGTGGGTGCTTTTTATGTGCCACCGACACAGGTGCCAGACGAGGCTGGCGAACGGCCATGCTCGGATGGTGTTTTTTTTGTGCCACCGACACAGGTGCCAGACGAGGCTGGCGTGGCCATTTACGTGTCACTGGCACTGGTGCCATTCACATGTCACTGGCACAGGTGCCTTTTACGTGTTATCAGATCCATGCAAATATAACTTTGATAAGGTAACATGAAGAAGGTATGCTTCATGTTATATTTCACGATTGGCTCAGTTTTGTGTTCCTAGCAAAGAAGCTTCACACTGAAAGACAGCATTCAAGCAAATGGCAAGTGAACCTCTCAAAGACGTGCTGTTCCCAATCACATATTTTTGTTTTTTTACACAGCTGTATTATTATGTAACTAATGATGCTTTGTTAGCAGATACCTTTGAGCTCAGTTCTTGCTACGGGCAATAAGAAAAACCTGAGAGAAATCACCCCAGTGTCTCTTGTCTTGAATCATTAAAGAACTTTATTCTTCAGTTCAGTGATGTCATAATTATGCACCTTATATTATAGTAAAAGAAAAGCACAGAGTAATAGTTGGAAAGAATTATTCATATTCATAATCCAAGGGGAATAGGTCAGCACCATTACCATTATATATATATATACACATATATATGTGTGTCTGTATGTGTATATATATGTATGTATATGTATTTATGTATGCATATATATATATATATATATACATATATGTGTGTGTGTGTGTGTGTGTGTGTATATATGTATGTATATATATATATATATATATATATTCATGTGTATATATATATGTCTATATATATCTATATATACATGTATATATAAACATGCATATATAACTATATTTGTGTTTGTGTGTGTGTGTGTGTGTATCTCTTACATATATAAGGTTACATATTTTAGGATTTTCTAAAACATATTACGAAATATATATATATATTTTTTTAGAGATAGTATTGATGAATTCATATTTATTTTTATGTACAATAAAAAAAAATATACATGAAGATTCTCATTAAGATTTATTTTTATATTTTCAATGGGAAATCCATCACCAACATTACAAAAAAGATTCTTTTGTTAAGTTTCCTACAACACACACATATATATATATATATATCTTCATCAAACCATATGGTTAAATTCAGAAAAATCTCAGAGACTTTCACTGTTCCACTAATGGACTGAATTCACAAAATGTGAGTTAATTTGCTTTGCTTGCTTCTTGAAAAATCTTAACTCTCTTCAGATAAGTTGAGAGGCATTTCATTACATAACCAAATACCGATGCCTTCGAGCTACATGAATGACGAATGTTAACGATCGGCATTAATTGCAAATATTCGTTACTTTTTTTTTTTTTTTTAATTCTTTTCTGTCTTGTTTTTTTTTTATTGTTGTTTTTACATTCCTTTCTGTTTCCTTTTTTTTAAATATTCCTTTCCGTATCTATCAAAAATTTTTTTTTAATTCCTTTCCTATATTAATTCTATATTTGTCGGTAGGACATTGAAGCCTCCTGTTTTCTTGTTCTTGCCTTATTTAAATTATAGCGAATGTGATGCGTAGGCATTTTACCTTTTTATAGATCCCTTTTCCTTTAACAATATATCGGTAGAAGCCACAGTGCTTTATACATACAAGCACACACACACACATATACACACACACACACACACACACACACACATACACACACACACGCATTCACACACATACATATATATTTATATGTGTGTGTTTATGTGTATGTGTTTGTATGTATATATATATATATATATATTAGCACATATATGTGTATATGTGTGTGTGTGTCTATGTATGTATGGCTATATATGTATGTATCTTTCTTTCTATCTATCTAGCTATCTATCCATCAATATATGTATGCATATATTTGTCTGTCTGTCAGTCTATCTATCTATCTATTTATCTATCTATCTTTCTATATATGTATGTATGTATGTATGTATGTAATGTACGTATGTATGTATGTATGTATGTATGTATGTAATGTACGTATGTATGTATGCATGTATGTATGTATGTATGTAATGTACGTATGTATGCATGTATGCATGTATGTATGTATGTATGTATGTATGTATGTATGTGTATGTATGTATAACAAGGTAAAAGGGATTAATAAATCCAGGTAGATATCAGATACCAATAAATTCAGACAGAAGATTGCATGGGAGAGTTCATCAAGTCCAGCTGTCATGAGAAATGGGAACTGAAGAATCTAATGTTTTGGGCCCTTACTCTTCATCTGAAAATGGGTAAGAGGAAGAGAAACAGGCAAGTAAAATACTTTGTAACTCCAACAACGATGCCACATTCTCACATTTTCTCCTCAGCATCAAAGAAGGGGTCAATCATCAAGGGCCATTGGTGCACTGCATTTGTGAGATCTAAACCCTGTAGTCTACAAGATATCCTTATTCAGCAAGTGCAGCTAAATTCTCTGATGCATAAACCAAAACAATGTGAAATGAAAGAGCTTGCCCAAGGACAGAATGTGCCATCCAGTCAGAGTATCAAGCCCACAACCTTATGACATAATTTTAAAAGTGCCAAACCACTAGGTCATGTATCTTCACTTCATTTCTCCGTTCTGAGACAAAAATCAAAAGTATAAACTGATAGATTCCTTACCTCTCAAGGTGGCAAATGAACTTATTGCAAATTCTTTTAGTGAACTCTTCTGAATTTCTTGTGATCCCTCCCTCTCTCTTTCGGAGAGGCACTGAGCAGCTATACGCACACATACACACACGGCAGTAACTTCCACCTACCGAATTCAATCACAAAGCTTCGGTCGACTCGGGGCTAAAGCAGAAGACACCTACCCAAAGTGCCACGCAGTGGGACTGAACCCAAAACCATGTAGTTAGGAAGCAAGCTCCCTAACCACACAGCCATGCCTTATAAAATGGAAAATTGAGACTTGTTAGAACATTGAATAGAATGACTCAGTTTCTGCGGGGCCTTTACACTTTTAGTTCAAATCCTGTTGAGGTCAACTTTAATTTTAATTTTTCAAGGGTCAATGAAATGTACCAATCAGGAATGGTGAATTAATTAAACTTTCAAGGAGTTGAATGAGATTACTTTCCAGTACCTGCTCCAGCCATTCACAGTCTGACAGCAACTCTTTCAACCCTTAGTGGTTAAACCAGCCATATTCTCCTCCTCATCATCATCGTTTAACGTCCGTTTTCCGCGCTAGCATGGGTTGGACGGTTTGACCGGGGTCTGGGAAGCCAGGAGGCTGCACCAGGCTCCAGTCTGATCTGGCAGTGTTTCTACAGATGGATGCCCTTCCTAACGCCAACCACTCCATAAGTGTAGTGGGTGCTTTTTATGTGCCACCGGCACAGGTGCCAGGGGAGGCTGGCAATGGCCACGATCAGTTGGTGGTTTTTACGTGCCACCGACACGGAAGCCAGTCAAGGTGGCACTGGCATCGGCCACATACGGATAGTGCCTTTTATGTGCCACCGGCACAGGTGCCAGGGGAGGCTGGAAACACCCACGATCAGTTGGTAGTTTTTACGTGCCACGGGCTCAGGTGCCAGGGGAGGCTGGAAACAACCACGATCAGTTGGTGGGTTTTACGTGCCACCGGCACAGTAGCCAGTCAAGGTGGCACTGGCATCAGCCACATATGGATAGTGCTTTTTACGTGCCACGGGCACAGGTGCCAGGGTGGCTGCTTTATGTTCAAACAAACAAGACTCAGCCTCTTACATCTACCCTGCAATGTCATTTTAAAACTAAACAAACATACCATGAAAATCTCAAAGCTACAAGATAATGCATGATTAATTCAGAGCAATATGAAGAAATAAGCACTACATTTGAGAGAGTAATATGAAAGCTAAAAGGTTAATGATGTTGAGGCAATACTCTAGTGGCCCTTAAGCAATGGTCTTTCACTTGAATAACATCAGTGACATGGAAAAGAGGAACTCGTTTGCATGAGCAATTGCCAGTGTTTCACAAAATATCTTTCTCGGTCTTGTACGTACAATCTTTATATATAAAAGAGAAGTTGTGTGTCTGTCTCCTACGATTTAGATTCCTAACTACTCCCACATTTTGCGGTGCAGTTTAACCAAAACCGGGTATCTTATAGTCGTGATTCATATCGAGCCCTTCTGGGTATTAGCACGCGTCTACGATGAGTCTACGATTTAAAAATAAATTTACCATCATTTTTTTCCATTTTAATCCATTTTTTCGCTATTATATAAGGGAAGTAACTCTCTAAAAATGTCTACGATGAGTCAACGATTTTTTAAAAAATTTACCATAATTTTTTTTTAATTTTTAATGCATTTTTTTCCTAACTTTTGGCTATAACTCTCTAAAAATGCTTATATAGTTATTTCCCTTACAAACCCGAGCAACGCCGGGCGATACTGCTAGTTAAAGATATATGACTAATGAGAACTCCTTCCATGACCACACGTTACAGACCATTCCTACTCTCTCCAGATTATTTCATTTTATTCTAACCCTATTGTTAATATAGTTTGTGTTTCAAAAGTCCTTGCACAGAAGAGAAACCAGCTGCGAATGAGCTCCAGAGGTACATAATTCTCAGGAATAAGAACTAATCACCTCTCCACACTGTCTTTTGCTTAGAACCTTTATAAGAAAGGTACATGTCTTCCTTCATTATATCTTTCGGTACTGTATTTTATATGTCGTGTATTTGGCTTCTTATTTTGTTAGGAGCGACCATGCGGTGTACAAAAGATATTTGTCACCAACTCCTTACGTAAGATGAAAGTGGGATTAGAAAGAATTATGGGTAATTAGATAGGACTTTTCAACAAATGAGGCTGAAATTCAGAGGCCTCAATTGTTTCAAAAACACAATATTACCAAAAATGACTTTTCAATAGTTATATAATCATATTTTGTACAGTAAAAGGGTGGATTGCCAAGTAAATTAAACCTCTTTTATAGTCCACTCTAAAATGAGGGTGGTGTATTTAGGTTATGCTGTTATATTTCTGATGGTATAGACAACAAAGTGAGTTCAATAATTTTTAAATATTCCAATTAGAATGGAGCCAAATTATAATCAAATTATGTTGTAAAAAATTAAAATTTTAGCTAGCAGCTAATATATATTTCTTTGTTGCCCACAAGGAGCTAAACATAGAGGGGACAAACAAGGACAGATGAACGGATTAAGTCGATTACATCAACCCCAGTGCGTACCTGGTACTTAATTTATCGACCCTGAAAGGATGAAAGGCAAAGTCGACCTCGGCGGAATTTGAACTCACAACGTAACGGTAGACGAAATACGGCTACGCATTTCACCAGCGTGCTAACGTTTCTGCCAGCCCGCAGCTAATATAATTTTTCTCTTTCTTCACGAGCAGGTACGGGAGATAACTCTGGATTTTTCATCCTTGCTTGGTGTTTTTAGTGGCAGTAATATTATACTCTAAGTTGTGAAGTGAGTGACTGAATCTCTTAAGCTAATTCAAAGAAGTATTATGTAATTGATGGTAAAGAGAGAAAATTTTTGAATTATTAAACAATTTCAGGTACCACTCCCCTGATAGAGAATAGTTAAGTAGGTAAAGTTTTTCTAAATATGAATGTTAATGAGAGCTTATTCTATATAGTACTCAGGTGCACAACAGCTCATCAGAAAACAGTAAAGGAAGGGACAGAGAGAGAGAGAGAGACAATAAATCAAGAAAATAAAGAGAGAAAACAAAGTCTAGAAGTGCATGCATGACTCACAGAATAAAATACAAAAGGAAGGAAATGTGAACTGAAAGAATAGCCATAAAGAAATAAGGGTGATTAAGTACATCGGGAATAGTGTAGGTGAACTTCGAGAAATGTGGAATTTTTAAAGAATACAGTAGTGACCCAAAAGCTATTAACCAATTTGTGGAATTCATTATGCTTCAAGAATTCTGAGTGTAAAAAATTACTTTAGAAAATTACAGTTGTGTTTTTTGGCTTTTTTTTATTTTATAAGTATGCCTATTGGTTATCAATGTATTGAATTCAAAAAGGGAGCCAAAGATAATATTAATTAATAAACAATATCTATTTTATCAAAGGCGGAGAGCTGGCAGAAATGCTAGTATGCCAGGCGAAATGCTTAGTGGTATTTCATCTGTCTTTACGTTCTGAGTTCAAATTCCGCTGAGGTTGACGTTGCTTTTCATCCTTTTGGGGTCAATTAAATAAGTACCAGTTACTCACTGGGGTTGATATAATCGACTTAATCCGTTTGTCTGTCCTTGTTTGTCCTCTCTGTGTTTAGCCCCTTGTGGGTAGTAAAAGAAATAGGTATTTCATTTGTCTTTATGTTCTGAGTTCAAATTCCCCCAAGGTCGATTTTGCCCTTCATCCTTTGGGGTGGGGTGGGTCGATAAATTAAGTACCAGTTGCATACTAGGGTCAATCTAATCAACTAGCTCCCTCCCCAAAAATTTTGGGCCTTGTGCCTAGAGTTAAAAAGAATATTTATTGAGATGTTTCCTCCTTTCTTAGAGTTATTAACAAAAATATAATATCCCTGTCATCACAGAAATATTAGCCATGAAACCAAAAATTAAATATATAAAAATCATATTTTTATTGGAGTAGATAAAAAAGAATTGTTCTTAAAATCAAATAGCATTCCTATTGAGAATCACTAACAGAATGGGCTACACAACTTTATCTCATCACCAATTATATGTGGACAACCCAAGGCAGTGAGCTGGCATAATCGTTAACATACCAAGCAAAATGCTTAGTGGCAGAATTGTTAGCACGCCGGGCGAAATGCTTAGCAGTATTTTGTCTATCATTACACTGAGTTCAAATTCCATGGGAGTCGACTTTGCCATTCATCCTTTCAAGGTTGATAAAATAATTACAATTCGAGTACTGGAGTTGAAGTAATCGACTTACTCTCTACCCCAAAATTGCTGGCCTGGTGCCAAAATCTGAGACCAATCTATCTATCTATCTATCTATCTATCATCTATCATCTATCTATCTATCTATCTATCTATCTATCTATCTATCTATCTATCTATCTATCTATCTATATGTGTATATGTGTATATGTGTATATGTGTATATGTGTATATGTATATATGTATATATGTATATATGTATATATGTATATATATATATATATATATATATATATTGTGGCACAAGTAGAAAGTTATATTTTTTCAACATTTAAAATATATCTTTCTACATGTACAACAATACATTTCAGTGCTTCAAAACCAAACTTAAATTTGTTTACATATGATGTAATCATCATCATCATCATCATTTAACGTCCGCTTTCCATGCTAGCATGGGTTGGACGGTTCAACTGGGGTCTGGGAAGCCAGAAGGCTGCATCAGGCTCCAGTCTGATCTGGCAGTGTTTCTACGGCTGGATGCCCTTCCTAACACTTACCACTCCGTGAGTGTAGTGGGTGCTATTTACGTGCCACCTGCACAGGTGCCAGACGGAGCTGGCAAACGGCCACGGACAGATGGTGCTTTTATGTGCCACCGGCAAGGGGGCTAGGCGAGGCTGGCAACGGCCACGAACGGAAGGTGCTACGTGCCACCAGCACGGGGGCCAGGCGAGGCTGGTAACGGACACGAACGGATGGTGCTTTTACGTGCCACCGGCATGGAGGCCAGTCGGGGCGGCGTTGTAATATATATATATATATATATACAGAGAAAGAGAGAGAGAAGGAAAGAAAGAGAAAGAGAGTGGGGTATGTATTTGTGTTTATGTTTGTGTGTGAGTGTATTTTCATGTGTTGTGCGTGTGTGTCTCCTTGTGTTGTTGTTGTTGTTGCATGCTAGTTGAAATACATGCCTCTCTCATACAAGCGACATTATTTGTTTGTGACTTTTAGTGTAAACATGACTGGACTAGGGGAAAAATATCACCTTACTTGAAAACATGTGAGTGTTGGTAAGAGGAGGAATGTCCTGCCGTAAAAATCCAATGGCAATGGATTTTGCCCCGACATAGGCAAACATGGGGGAAAAAGACACTTAGCAATGATGATGATGATGATGATGATTATAATGATAGACTTAGAAACAAAAAAAAACAAAAAACAAGAAGTAAAGGTGCAGGAGTGGCTGCGTGGTAAGTAGCTTGCTAAACAACCACATGGTTTCGGGTTCAGTCCCACTGTGCGGCACCTTGGGAAAGTGTTTTCTACTATTGCCTCGGGCCGACCAAAGCCTTGTGAGTGGTGTTGGTAGACGGAAACTGAAAGAAGCCCGTCGTATATATGTATATATATATATGTATGTGTGTTTGTTTGTGTGTCTGTGTCTGTCCCCCTAGCATTGCTTGACAACCGATGCTGGTGTGTTTACGTCCCCGTCACTTAGCGGTTCGGCAAAAAAGACCGATAGAATAAGTACTGGGCTTACAAAAGAATAAGTCCCGGGGTCAAGTTGCTCGATTAAAGGCGGTGCTCCAGCATGGCAGCAGTCAAATGACTGAAACAAGTAAAAGAGTAAAGTAATTCTATATTTCTGAGAAGAGGAATTCATATTATATATATAATCTTTATATATTAGCTGGATGGTGTCCTCACCTTGATTATTCCTCACACTACATTTTGGCTGTTGCATACTCCAGCCTTCTTCAGGTGTCTTGTGTTGGACTTGGTTAGAATTTTAAACCTAACCCTTTCCATGATTCATGGGATACACTGTTCTCGTTTCACTCATTGCATTATGTGACATTATTTTTTCTTGCTCCAGTTGATTTTTTTTTTTTTGTGTGGTTCACTTAAGTGCCTTGCTTTATAATAAACACAAAACATTTAGGTGACTGCACTGCATGGAGCATTCAATAGCCAAAACACAGTGAAAGCAACAAGATGAGGACACCAGTCCCGACTAATATAAACAGCGTACATAGGATTGAAGGTAACATAGATTTTTCCGGTTTGAATGGCAGTTTTTTTCTAGCGGTGTCATATGAAATTGTCACCCATAATTATGACCCTAGTATCGATCTATTGCATTTCAATCTGTTTTAGGGTTAGGGTTAGGGGTGGGGGGAAGGGTATCTTTTTTTCTTCACAAATGTAAATAAACCCAATCTGTTTCTTAAACGAGGGACATATTCATACGGCACAGAATGTTTTTTTCTTTACCTCAATAGACGTCATTGATTGGTTGAAATTGCAGAAATTGAAGAAAATAAAAAACCAACAAATATCTTACAAGCTATAGAATTTTCTCAATAAAGCCAAGAGAAAAAGATGTTTTATAAACACATACTACCAGTATACGAAGTTTAAAAGTGTTTAGTTACGTGGAAATTATTTAAAAAAAACTGCCGTTCAAACCGAAAAGATCCGGTAACATTTGATAATTTGGTCTTGAAAACAGTATGGTTCATTATAATTTGGGATGGTCACAGTTGAAATGCCTTTAATTGGAGGCTGCATGAAATCAATCAAACCTTGAATTAGATAACACTTACGTGATTTTGTTCATAGGCGCAGGAGTGGCTGTGTGGTAAGTAGCTTGCTAACCAACCACATGGTTCTGGGTTCAGTCCCACTGCGTGGAACCTTGAGCAAGTGTCTTCTGCTATAGTCCCGGGCCGACCAATGCCTTGTGAGTGGATTTGGTAGACGGAAACTGAAAGAAGCCCATCGTATATATGTATATATATATAAGTGTGTGTGTATGTGTTTGTGTGTCTGTGTTTGTCCCCCTAGCATTGCTTGACAACCGATGCTGGTGTGTTTACGTCCCCGTCACCTAGTGGTTCGGCAAAAGAGACCGATAGAGTAAGTACTGGGCTTACAAAGAATAAGTCTTGGGGGGTCGATTTGCTCGACTAAAGGCGGTGCTCCAGCATGGCCGCAGTCAAATGACTGAAACAAGTAAAAGAGAGAGTAAAAAGAGTAAAGAGATTTTACCTTTCAACTCAATTAATTTCACCTTGCAGCTGTAATTATATCTTTTATAAGTGGATCTCTTTGATGAGACATAAATGAGAAGAAAATAAATTTCGCAGATGACAGTGTAAGATTACTATATATAAGGGGAGATAATCGAGGCAGACTCGGGTTAGTTAAAAGTATTAGCTGTGTGGGTGTGCAAGTGAGAGTAGCTGTAAACACTAAGGAGACTGGGCTAAGTGACGTCATGTATCAATCTTTATATATATAAAACTGAGAATGTGCGTCTATCTGTCTGTTTGTGTGTTTCCCTAAAACTTGACAACTACAGAACCAATTTCATTCAAATTTTACACATGCCTTACTTAAGGTACGGGGAGTGTCATCAGCAAAAACAAAAAAAATTTTTGCCTAGGGTGACCCCACAGCAATATCATATCTTTTCCACTATTTCAGTATTAGGTGTTAAAAGTGAAACAAAAACATCTCTCTATTGTAATGCAGACACTTTCACTTTAATACTGAAACTATGAAAGTGAAAGTATTATATAACAGGGATGAACCATTAACAATGGTCATCCATTTTGCTAGAAGAAGATCTGCTATGGTCTTATATGCTACACCACTGGTTTTCAATTCATATTAATCAAATTAATGTTCAATTTTTCACCCTTATTATATGTGTGTGTGTATTTGCAATTCGTATAAAATTCTAACATGAGAGCTCAGCTACATGGCGACAAAATGTCCACAAAATCTGCACAGGACATTTTGACACTTGGTGAAGGCAAGATGCCTCTCGATGCTGCAGGACAAATGGAAGTGTGGTCATTTTCCTTTGTTGTTAATTCTGTAGATGACCTCAAAAACAAAGTCTTTCCCAACTTCACACAAAACTACCAAAATCACAATTGGCTGCGTGAAAGAGCAATATTAGCTCCAAAAAACGTCGCTGTTAACAAAATTAATCAACAGCTAATGCATTCTCTTCCCGGCACTATACACACTTACATGTCTGTTGATACAATTCCAGATATAAATGAAGTTGTGAACTATCCTACCTCCACACATATTAGCACTTAAATTTGGAACTCCTGTAATGCTAACCCGCAATCTGGAACCACCAAGATTTTGCAATGGAACACGACTGGTGATAAAGAAAATGATGTCACACATTATCGAGGCGATCATTCTTTCTGGATGTGGAAAAAGTGATGACGTTTTTATTCCAAGAATTCCTCTTACTCCATCAGGAGCAGAAATTCCATTTACATTCAGAAGACTGCAATTCCCCCTTCGTGTCAGCTTTGCCATGTCCATTAACAAATCTCAGGGTCAACCCTCTCTGTAGCTGGTCTTCTCTTGGAAGAGCCCTGCTCCTCGCATGGGCAACTGTATGTTGGCTGCTCAAGAGTAGGAACCAAGAGAAACCTTTTTGTATATGCTCCACAAGGAAAACAAGGAACATTGTTTACAACGAGGTGTTATAATCTCAACAGCCAGGAGGTATATACATGATCCCCTTTTTTTTTAACAAACTTCATGTACTTTTATGTATTTATATTAATATACGTGGAGGCGCAATAGCCCAGTGGTTAGGGCGTCGGACTCGCGGTTTCGATTCCCAGACCGGGCGTTGTGAATGTTTATTGAGCAAAAACACCTAAAAGCTCCACGAGGCTCCGGCAGGGGGTGGTGATCCCTGCTGTACTCTTTCACCACACTTTCTACCACTCTTTCTTCTGTTGGCCTGCTCGCTTAGCCAGCGGGGTGGCATCATTCGAAGGCTAAAACAATGCGAACGCATTGTGACCAGCGATGTGTAACAACGTCTGATGGTCTGGTCGGTTATGTGATCATGTGATATTAATATACATATATTTGTGTGTGTGTGTGTGATCCATATATATATAACAGAAAAATCTAATTCTTCAATTGAATGTAACCGGGCAACGCCAGGTATCTCTGCTAGTAGTATACATAAAGTGGCTATGTATAAGGGGAGACTATCAAGTCAGACAGGACATTTAGTAGTAATTTTTGTGCGGGTGTGCAAGGGTTTGTTGAAGCAACATTGTCATTACACAAAAGTTTCAAGAAACGCAACGACACACTAACGCGTGAAATTTAGAAATAGCAGTTAAATAATATTCCACTACCATAAGATGTTTTGTCTCACTAGGAATTGAACTCATGACCTTACAATCATGAGTTGAAAACCTTAGAAATTCCGGTATATGGTGAAGCAATTTTTGTTGAACCCTAATTATAATTATGCTTATAATTATAGAATTCTTGTATAAAGTTTCTGATAATGGTTTGTTTGACATACCGAAGTACTTGGTAAAATTATTAATTATTACTTGATTAATTAATTTTACTCTTTATTATTATACATATGAATATATATACTGATGCATGTGTGTTTGTGAGAGTACATCTTTATATATAAAAGAGAGGTTGTGTGTCTGTCTCCTACGATTTAGATTCCTAACTACTCCCGCATTTTGCGGTGCAGTTTAACCAAAACCGGGTATCTTATAGTCGTGATTCATATCGAGCCCTTCTGGGTATTAGTGCGCGTCTACGATGGACCGGGCTGCGTGTTATGTTCTCGAGCAAGGCACTTTATTTCACGTTGCTCCAGTTCACTCAGCTGCAGAAATGAGTTGCGACGTCACTGGTGCCAAGCTGTATCGACCTTTGTCTTTCACTTGGATAACACTGGTGGCGTGGAGAGGGGAGGCTGGTATGCATGGGCGACTGCTGGTCTTCCATAAACAACCTTGCCTGGACTTGTGTCTAGGAGGGTAACTTTCTAGGTGCAATCCCATGGTCATTCATGACCGAAGGGGGTCTTTACCCTTTACGATGAGTCTACGATTTAAAAAAAAATTTACCATCATTTTTTTCCATTTTAATGCATTTTTTCGCTATTATATAAGGGAAGTAACTCTCTAAAAATGTCTACGATGAGTCAACGATTTTTAAAAAATTTACCATCATTTTTTTTCCATTTTTTATGCATTTTTTTTGCTATTTTTTGGCTATAACTCTCTAAAAATGCTTATATAGTTATTTCCCTTACAAACCCGAGCAACGCCGGGCGATACTGCTAGTAATAATATAAAATAATAAAATAAAACATATTAATTAAGTCTGATTATTTTTACTCTGTTTCAGATGCAGAAGAGTAAGAGATTAATCCCTGTTTTTCTGCAAGAACCTTCCTCGACATTGATACACCAATTAAAAACGGTGAGACAAATTTACTTGACAAATACTGCTTCGACTTCATTACTCAGGCTGATAGAAATAGCAACTAAACATCCCTTATATAAAGCTCTACCATCTTAAACTAAAGAGAACACACTAAGGATCTTTTCCTTTTGAACGGCACTTTTCAACACAATTTCTAGTTAACTAAACACTTTAAAGCTTCGTATACTGGTAGAATGTGTCAAAATAAAACATTTTTTTTTCTCTTGGCTTTCTTGAGAAAATTGTAATTTGAAAGTTTAACGTAGTTTCATTTTTCGAATTTTAACCACTCCTATGCCCTCTATTTAGCTAAAATCATTTGCTGCATCTAAAACAGACAACATCCTGTCAGTAACCCTAATCCTCACCCTAACCCTAAATTTTAGCCTTTCGGTTTTTTTGGGTTTTTTTTTCTTAATTGTTAAATTAATTCAAGGATAACAATTAAGAAAACAAAAACTAAAGGCTAAAATTTAGGGTTAGGGTTAGAGTTGGGGTTAGTGACAGGATGTTGTCTCAGTTTTAGACGCAGCAAATGATTTTAGCTAAATAGAGGGCATAGGATAGGTTAAAATTCGAAAAATTAAACTACGTTAAACTTACAAATTACAATTTTCTCAAGAAAGCCAAGAGAAAAATATGTTTTATTTTGACACATTCTACCAGTAAACGAAGTTTAAAAGTGTTTAGTTAACTAGAAATTGTGCTGAAAAGTGCCGTTCAAAAGGAAAAGATCCCACACTAAATATGGTTCTTTTAAATGTTTAGAAAACTTTGGAACACAAGTTTACTGAATCAAAGTTTATTTTGGGTTTGAAACATCAATAATAAGAACTACATACGAATAGAAATGAGTCATGATTTAATTGCTGGTCGTTTACTTGTTTTATTTTTAGGACTTTGGCCTTGCTGGAGCACTGCTTTGAAGGGTTTTAAAAGAACAAATTGTCCCTTGTAACTCTTTACTCTCTTTTACTCTCTTTTACTTGTTTCAGTCATGTGACTGTGGCCATGCTGGAGCACCGATATTAGTCGAGGAATTCGATCCCAGGACTTATTCTTTGTAAGCCTAGTACTTATTCTATCGGTCTGTTTTGCTGAACCGCTAAGTTATGGGGATGTAAACACACCAGCATCGGTTGTCAAGCGATGTTGGGGGGACAAACACAGACACACAAACATATACACACACATATATATATACACATATATACGACAGGCTTCTTTCAGTTTCCGTCTACCAAATCCACTCACAAGGCTTTGGTCGGCCCGAGGCTATAGTAGAAGACACTTGCCCAAGATGCCACGCAGTGGGACTGAACCCGGAACCATGTGGTTGGTAAGCAAGCTACTTACCACACAGCCACTTATACATCATTTTTTAAAGGACTGGTATTTATTTTGTCAGTCTCTTTTGCTGAACTGCTAAGTTGAAGTGGCACTAACAATTTAATGCTAGTTGTCAAGTGGTGAAGGATGGATAACAAACACAGACACACAGACACACATATACAACTAATTTACGAAATAGGACATTTTTTTCTGATTTAGTCACAAAGGCATTATTTTTCGAAGGGAAGGGATTAGTTGATAACATTGACACTAGTACTTGACTAGCATTTTATTTTATCGACCCTCAGAGAAAGAAAGATAAAATTTGATCCATTCAGGTATTGAACCCAGTGCAAAAAAACTGGACGTTATAGTACATAATAGTACCATCTGCATTTTGGCTTTTATAAAGGGTTACTATTCTATTACAGAACACACATATCATATGCTCTTCTTTTACTCCATTCTTCATCTACTAATTGACTGTAGCTGTACTGGAGTACAGCCTTCAAGAGGTCTGCGTAACTATATCGACTTCAATTGGCATAACTGAATATAATACTCTGTTGTGTCTGGGGAGAGTCATTCTCTTTTAGTGCCTTATTATTTAACACACTCACCGGTAAAATTTCCACTTCTTTTTTCTTTTCTTTTTTATTTCATTTATTTATTTATTTATTTATTTATTTTAGTGTGTTAAATAATAAGGCACTAAAAGAGAATGACTTTCCCCAGACACAACAGAATATGCTTCAACACACGAACTCATATAAAGAATCTTGCAAACCAAATCCAAAAATTAATATAATACGTAAATGATAAAAGGCTGGGCAAATTTGGTGTGAAGGGAGATAACTGTCAGTTAATTCTAAATACAATTTATTTACGTCGACACAATCGCTTTCAGTTCATTCCTCATCAATATACAAACGTAGACACATACATCATAGACACACAGTACATGTGTGTGTGTGTGTGTGTGTGTGTGTGTGTGTGTGTGTATGTGTGTGTATGTACATACATACATATACATACATACATACACACAGATGTACATATGCATATATACATGTGGGTGCATATGCATATATACATACACACACACACACATATGTATACATATATACGTGTGTGTGCGTGCGTGTGTGTGTGTGTATACATACATACATATATGCATACATACAGACGTATATATATATACATATGTGGGTGTATATGTATATATACATACACACACACACATACGTGTACATATATACACGTGTATGTCTGTGTGTGTATACATACATACATATATGCATACATAGACATATATATATATATATATACATATGTGGGTGTATATGTATATACACACACACACATATACGTGTATATACATACACGTGTATGTGTGTGTGAGTGCGCGCAATGATGGCTTATTGTCCGTTTTGTGATCAAATACCTCTCAAAGTAATATTGACCAACCAGAAACAAGTTTTATCTTTTGAAAACATTTTTGCTCAAGAATCAACGATGTTGTATAAATCTATAAGTACACCAAGCTTGCGAAGATGAACATCTTAATCCCCATGTCTGTGCCTATAACTATGATATCAATAACTGCTATAGTTCTTATTTAGATTAAATTAAAACAGAAGGGATCGTTAGCACGCCGGGCGAAAGACCTATTTCTTTATTTTAGCAGGCCAGATTTTTGATCATCACGATACATCGCCAGCGACCCCCTGAAACTCTCCCCTGAAATCCCCGTTGAGAAATCTATATATATAAAACTCAACTTGTATGTCTGTGTGTGTATTTGTCTGTGTGTTTAACTTTTGGATCTACCAAGTTTCATTATTAAGGATGGAAAGTAGTGTGTAGCAAATCTATATATGTAAAGCAAGGAGCTAAACATAGGGGGGGGGGACAAACAAGGACAGACATAGGTATTAAGTCGATTACATCGACCCCAGTGCGTACTGGTACTTAATTTATTGACCCCGAAAGGATAAAAGGCAAGATCGACCTCGGCGGGATTTGAACTCACAACGTTGCGCCAGACGAAATACCTATTTCTTTATTACTCACAAGGGGCTAAACACAGAGGGGACAAACAAGGACAGACATAGGTATTAAGTCGATTACATCGACCCCAGTGCGTGACTGGTACTTAATTTATCGACCCCGAAAGGATGAAAGGCAAAGTCGACCTCGGCGGAATTTGAACTCACAACGTTGCGCCAGACGAAATACCTATTTCTTTATTACCCACAAGGGGCTAAACACAGAGGGGACAAACAAGAACAGTCATAGGTATTAAGTCGATTACATTGACCCCAGGGCGTAACTGGTACTTAATTTATCGACCCCAAAAGGATGAAAGGCAAAGTCGACCTCGGCGGAATTTGAACTCAAAACGTTGCGCCAGACGAAATACCTATTTCTTTATTACCCACAAGGGGCTAAACACAGAGGGGACAAACAAGGACAGACATAGGTATTAAGTCGATTACATTGACCCCAGTGCGTAACTGGTACTTAATTTGTCGACCCCGAAAGGATGAAAGGCAAAGTCGACCTCGGCGGAATTTGAACTCACAACGTAACGGCAGACGAAATACCGCTAAGCATTTCGCCCGGTGTGCTAACGTTTCTGCCAGCTCGCCGCCTTATTTCAAATACATTATTACTGTGACAGATTCTTTTCTCGACATCCCTTATTTTTTATCAGTTTCTTACTTCTGTCATTCGACTACATTCATACTGTAGTACCGCTCTGAAGAGTTTTAGTAAAACAACAAAACCAGTACTTACTGTACTTACAAAGTTTGGTATTCTAACCAGTCTTGTCATCATCTCAGGTGGTTGAAAGGAGAGTTACTTCCCTTGAATCAATAGTTAGTAATGTTTCTCGTTAGCGCGTGCACGAAATTGCGTGTGTGCATTTATGTGTGTCGAAATAAGTTTTAATGCCTCAACCATGGTTACTACTTATGATTCATGGTTGATTTTATACACACATGACCACACACACACACACACACACACACACGTACACGTGCACATCATACACATAAGTTAGTTAAGTTAAGTTAATTTTTAGGCTTAAAAAGCAAAAAGCAAGGCCATGTAGGGGGACATGGAGTTATGTACAGGGAGGGTGTTCATGCAAAGAGTTCAGGCCATTTCTGGTTAAGAGAGACTTTGAACCGAGTGGTCGTTGGTATCTTCACTATCTCGTCCGGCAGCTTATTCCACGGATCCACATATATATGATGGGCTTCTTTCAGTTTCTGTCTATCAAATCCACCCAGAAGGCTTTGGTCAACCCAAAGCTATAATAGAAGACACTTGCCCAAGGTGCCACGCAGTGGGACTGAACCCGGAACCATGTGGTGTTAGGAAGCAAGCTTCTTACCTGACAGCCACACCTGTGCATGCACAGCCATGCCACACAACCAACTTCTTTTAATTTCTGTCGTCAAAATCCACTCACAAAGATTTGGTCAGCCTCGAGCTATGTTAGAAAACACTTGTTTAAGGTGTCACATAGTGAAATTGAACCTGGAACGATGTGGTAGAGGAAGCAAACATTTTACCACACTGTCACACTCACACTTTAGTTAAGCCTACATGTAAACACGTGCATGCACACACACACACACACACACACACACACACACACATATATATCCAACTGTGGAGGTACGTGGCTTAGTGGTTAGGGTGTCAGCATCATGATCGTAAGATTGTGGTTTCGATTCCTGGATCAGGCGATGCGTTGTGTTCTTGAGCAAAACACTTCATTTCGTGTTGCTCCAGTCCACTCAGCTGGCAAAAATGAGTAACACTGCAATGGACTGGTGTCCTGTCCATAAGGGGAACACATACGCCATTGAAACCGGGAAACTGGGCCCATGAGCCTGGCTAGGCTTTAAAAGGGCACATTTATTTATTTGGTTTATATATCCAACCACATGGTCCCGGGTTCAGTCCCACTGCACGGTACCTTGATTGAGCAAGTGTCTTCTACTAGCCTTGGACCAACTAAAGCCTTGAGAGTTGATTTTTGTAGACAGAAACTGGAAGAAGCCTATCAGACACACACACACACACACACACACACATACACGTACACACACACACACATACACACACACATGCATACACACACACACATACACACACACATGTATGTTTGTATATCATTATATGTGCACACATTTACATTACATGTAGGGGGCAAATATGAAACTTTTCTCTCCAACGTAATACAATTTTAGCCAGAAATTTGAATGGAAAAGAATAACCAAAGAAAAACTCCATGAAGATACACGGAGATTAACATAAGGAAGAACAAAATAATGAGGTTGGAAGAACGACATAAACCTGTTCGGCAAGATATGACAGTGGCTAAGAAGTGGGGATGATGTCAGAAGTGTTGGCAGAGAGGGCATTATTATTATCATCACTAGATGGCCCCATGCAGTCAAAAATGATGGCTAATTGTAGTATTTTATATATAAATAAGGTACAAAATAAGGTACATAATAATCAGACATACAAAGCATTCATATATTTCCCTTGTACTTGCACACACATACACACATATACTCACACAGAGCTGAAATGTTGATTCTTCTTTTCACCCTTTCCAAAGTAGCACTGGGGTAAAATATACACATCATGACTATCCGTCTGATAAGGGTACATGCATCAGAACCATATGTGCACAACATGGTGATCTCATATCAAAATAAACAGGGCATGACTTTGCAGATGGGGCCCAGTTACAATTTTCTTCAGGTCAAGATTCCCATCCCACTCAAAAGGTCCCTGAATAAGGGTTGTTTAAGGAAGTTGAACAAACCACCCATATTTCTAAAGGTGAATTATCCAAACCCCCCAAAATTCCTCTCAACACATGGCTATGATGTACCTCAACTACTTCTGCTCATGATCAGATATGTACATATCATCGGTCACAAAGGGACATGCTCAACTGGTTAAGATCAAACAACTGAGAAGCAAATCTGTGGTATTAAACAGAATATTTGCTGTAGCTCATCTTTTATACCAAGACAAAAACAATGTACATGATAACACTTCCATTCAGTTAAGATCAGAAGTCATGAGAGCCAATGTCTAGTACTGCATCAGGGCTATTAATATTACTACTACTACTACTACTACTACTACTACTACTATTCTAGGGCTTTCGGTGATTATATATCTGTCTATATATATATATATATACCTTATATAATATATATATACTGATGAAGTGTCTTCTACTAAGAGCTGTGGCTGATATCCAAGCCACACATTGGAAAAGATGCTCTTAAAATGTATTTGTAATATCACAGAATCATAACAACTGTGTTTAACCAAGGGTTTTTGTTGTGAATGGAATCTGTTGACCGAGTCAGTCAGTCGGTATCCATCATATTAGTTTTTGTATTTGCCACTCTCCATAAATTCTGATCTGTAAATGACAGACACTGAGAGGCTTCGACTAATAACCCTTTCTATTTAATTACTTCACATGGGAGTGGCGTGCACGTGTGCAGCAATATGAATATGTATGTGCAGTACATGCACACATACACAGACACAGACATGTACACACACACACACATACACAGACACAGACATGCACACACACACACACATACACAGACACACACACACACATACACACAATATATAGTTGTGTTTATGTGTATATGTGTTTATGTTTATGTCCATACATATGTGTGTGTGTGTGTACATGCGCGTGCATGTATGAAGACACACAAGCACAAATGCATGCACACACATACACACATGTGCAATTTCTGCTTCTATGGGTCTTCATACATGCAGACACACACATACACACACACACATTCAAACACACACACACACATTCAAACACACACATGTTCATGTGCACACACACACACACACACAATAAGGACACACTGTAATGTACACAGTTTATAATAAATAAACTTAGACACTGATATAGATCAGACAGAGCATCAAAGCAATTTATATTTCTCAACCATCTTAGTTGACGTTTTTATTGTAATTTTCGATAGGAACTGCATCAAGAAAGATATGAAAGCTTTAATAATTGCTGTTTTCAACACAGTTTAAGGGACCCCACTTCAAAATACAATTGGAACATTTATTATTATTATTATTATTATTATTATTATATTATTATTATTATTATTATTATTATCTTTTTCTTTCAAATTTGCTTCCATTTCTTGCTGAGTGTCTTCCCGACTCCTAGGGCAAAGAAACTCATAGTATACATTGGTAGGCCATTAAACTAAACTCAATAGTTCGTTCATTTAAAAAAAAATTTTTTTTTAAAGTTAAATTAAAATACATGAGCAGCAACAGTTCTCACATCGACAATGCTCTTCTCAATACGTGTGATGTGCCAGTTAAGACAATCTTTTGCACTTCTTGCAGGGATGGTAAGCCAGGGATCATTCTCATATAATTTTCGGTTCCCTTCTTGATCATTCTTAGTGCTCCTACAATCACTGGTATTGTTACCGCCTTGAGATGCCACATTTTCTCAATTTCAATGAGCAGGTCTATTATTATTATTTTTATTATTATTATTATTATTATTATTATTATTATTATTATTATTATTATTATTGTGGAGGCGCAATGGCCCAGTGGTTAGGACAGCGGACTCGCAGTCGTAGGATCGCGGTTTCGATTCCCAGACCGGGCGTTGTGTGTGTTTATTGAGCGAAAACACCTAAAAGCTCCACGAGGTTCCGGCAAGGGGTGGTGGCGATCCCTGCTGTACTCTTTCACCACTCTTTCTCTCACTCTTTCTTCTGTTGGCCCGCTCACTTAGCCAGCGGAGTGGCATCATTCGAAGGCTAAAACAATGCGAACGATGTGTAGCAACATCTGATGGTCTGGTCGGTCATGTGATCCCGTGATTATTATTATCATTATTATTATTATTGAGTGAGAGAGCAATGCATGCCATCAAAGTGACACTGGGGTAAAATATACAAAGCCCAGTATACCCATCATGACTACCTGTCTGATAAGGGTACACCAGGCACATACGTCACAACCATATGTGTGCGACATGGTGATCTCGTACCAAGATAAACAGCACATGACCTTGCAGGTGGGGCCCAGTTAGAATTTTCTTCTGGTTGAGTAACACATCCCACTCAAAAGGTCCCTGAATAAGGGTTGTTTAAGGAGGTAGAAATAACAAACAGGCCTTGTCTCTATAAAAGCAAGGATTATTACTATCATTATCTCAGAAATTTCACTCACTTTAGATAGATTATTATTATTATTATTACCTCTGCCTTAGTGAAGGTGGAGGTGTCGTTTGTCAGATGTGTTTGATATCTCAAGAACCGCAGGATGGATTCATATGAAACTTTCAGAGAAGTTTGGCCTGATGACAGGCATGAACTCATTAGGTTTTGGGATTGATCTGGTACCAGACAAGGATTCTGGATTATTTGTTATATTTACTTTACTTTACATGAAGTATTACAATCTTTTAACTTTGAAGTCTTTCTCAGTTATCTCCCTTTATGCTGTAACTCTTTTGAATGGTGAATTAGTAAACTTTGGCTTGTTTCATTTTTTCAGCTTGAAACTTTACCATGTCTGTTGATTCTGTTTAAAAGAATAGTCACTGATGAAATGTGTTATTCATCATCATCATCATCATCATTGAACGTCCGTTTTCCATGCTAGCATGGGTTGGACGGTTCGACCAGGGATCTGGCAAGCCAGGAGGCTGCACCAGGCTCCAGTCTGATCTGGCAGTGTTTCTACATCTGGATGCCCTTCCTAACGCCAACCACTCCGTGAGTGTAGTGGGTGCTTTTTACATGCCACTGGCACAGGTGCCAGGGGAGGCTGGCAATGTCCACGATTGGTCGGTGCTTTTTACATGCCACCAGCACGGAAGCCACCGGCACAGATATCACAACTACAATTTCCATTTGATTTTTATTTTGATGTTGATGTACTTGACTCAATAGGTCTCCTCAAGCACAGCAGGTCGCCCTATGATCCAAGGTAAGCACAGCAGGTCGTTCTGCAATCCAAGGTTCTTTGGATGGGCTGGGGCTGATATGTGAAGCTGGTGCAGGAAACAGCCATGAACTCACGTTATGTGTTATTATTATTTGTTTATATGCTTTAACACTTGTATTTCTGCAAATATGACAGCCTATTAATTTAATTAATTTTTGTCTTTTCCTTTTTTTTACCTGCTTTCATTCTTCTCACTCGGATAGTTGTGGACATGTAAGGTAAGCATTGTTTTTTTGCAAAAATCAAGCCAACAAATATTGTACCTTTTCTCTCACAAATGCACATGCAGACACATATATACACACACATATATCTATCTATATATCCGCTCAGTCAAAGTCGACTCTCAGTTACTCGATGGATCAGTGTCCTCCAGTCAGTCCTATCCTGGGCCGCTTCTTTCAGATTGGCTATGTCCATTCCGGTATCACTCTTGATGGTGTCAAGCCAGCGGGTTCTTGGTCGTCCTCTTCCTCTCTTGCCACTGACCATTCCGAGCATGATGTCCTTCTCCAGGGATTTTCTCCGCATAATATGACCAAAATATGCCAATCTACACTTGGTGATCCTAGCTTCTAGTGACATTTTCGGCCTGATCTGCTTGAACTTCTCCATTGGTGAGCCTCGCTGTCCATGGAATCCGTAAAAGTCTTCCCCAACACCAAAGCTCAAATGCATTAATTCTCTTCTGAATTTAAGCCTTACTTATTTTTCCTTCTATTATAGGCAAAAGGGCTGAAACTTTGTGGGAGAGGGTAATTGATGATATTAACCCCAGTGTTGGGCTTGGACATATTTTTTCCAACATGAAGGGAAAAAAAGGCAAAGTCAACCTAGGTGAAATTTGAACTCAGAATCTAAGCTTTTATATGCAACACATTTTCTGTTGTAGTTTTCGCAACTTGCAATCGATTTTCACCAAACTCATGGTGAAGCTTAATGTTACCCTAAGAAACTTAATTCTGCCGTTAGTTTTCCATGCAATACCTTACCATCAGAAAAAATCGATAAAATCATGCCATTTTGGGAAATCACGTTCAAATTCAAGATGACATATTTTCGACAATATCTTTCACAAATTGGCAGGAATTTTTTTTTTAAATTCACAGCGAGCATCATGTCTGCTCCAAGGAGCTATATGGCCCTTTTTATTCCAATAAGATACTTTATTACTGGAAAAAATCGGTTAATTAAATCATATGTGGCACACATAGCAAACCGATTTGTGTATTAAACACAAACCACAGACTGTCTAGGGGACGCAACTCGACCTTTTTAACTCTCTTGGGAGGCTCAATGATGTTTTCATGTTTTCGCCCAAAGGGACAGCTAGGAACATCATATACACAGAAGTATTCGAGTGAAGAGAAGACATTGCAACCTACACATGCGCCTTCGTTCCCTAGAGGGAAAGGACTAGATTGGGATTAGTCGTTGCCTACTAGGGGCTCTTACATACCCGGGCAACGCCGGGCTATGCTGCTAGTATATATATACAATCATTATCATCATTTAACATTCATGCTTCATGCTGGCATATATGTCTGTATGTGTGTTTGTGTGTATATATATTAATATAGATATGGGTGTATGTAACTTTCTGTCAACTGAACTTATTCAAGTTAGTTCCCTTACTGCTTTAAAAATTTACACTCCACTAATTTATTTTTCTACTAATTGTATAGGTTATCTCTGATAAATGAGTTTCTTCCCCTCATGTTATACACACACACACACACATATATGTATGTATGTATGTATGTATGTATGTATGCATGCATGTATGCATGCATGTATGTATGTATGCATGCATGTATGCATGCATGTATGTATGTATGTATGTATGTATGCATGTATGTATGCATGTATGTATGTATGTATTTACTTTATGACTTTAAAACAGCCATATAATGGCTTGGCACACTTGTTAAGTTATAATTATTTACAAAATATATTCCTTTAAAAATTAAATCTGATCATTATTATTAGCTTTATCAAGGAACAGCATAATCTAAAAACCTATTCTATCCTGGGTAATTAAAGCAAATTCAACAATATGGTAAAAATAAAAATAAGGCTTCAATGAGGAAATGGAGACATGTTTAGCATATATCATCATCATCCTTATTTTAACATCCTCTTTTCTGTGCCTGCATGGGTTCGATGGAATTCATTCAGGCAAAACTTCCTATACCAGGATGATCTTCCTGTTGCCGACTCTCATTTGTCTCCAAGCAAAATGACATTTCCATATGGAATATTGGAAATGAATGACATTATATATATATATATATATATCACTATGACAGACTAGGCTATCAGATGTTGCTACACATCGCTGGTCACAATGCGCTTTGCATTGTTTTAGCCTTCGAATGATGCCACCCCGCTAGTTAAGCGAGCAGGCCAACAGAAGAAAGAGTGAGAGAAAGTTGTGGTGAAAGAGTACAGCAGGGATCACCACCAGCCCCAGCTGGAGCTTCGTAGAGCTTTTAGATGTTTTCGCTCAATAAACACTCACAACACCCAGTCTGGGAATCGAAACTGCGATCCTACAACCGCGAGTCCACTACCCTAACCACTGGGCCATTGCGGCTCCACACACACCACACACACACACACACACACATATATATATATATAATATATATATATATATATATATATATGAGTGAGTTATTGTAAGTTATATGTGTGGATCAAAACAGTTTGATTCAGTATATATATACATTTATCATGTGTACATATACACACATACATACAAACATATATACATACATGCACATTCTGATACCCACACACACACACACATATATATATAAATATATATATATATATATATATATGAGTGAGTTATTGTAAGTTATATGTGTGGATCAAAACAGTTTGATTCAGTATATATATACATTTATCATGTGTACATATACACACATACATACAAACATATATACATACATGCACATTCTGATACCCACACACACACACATACACACATATGCACACACAAATACACATACTAATGCACATGTATATGCATATTTTTGAGTACAACAAATGAATGTAAATGTTTATAGACTCAAATATTTGAATATGTTTTGTATTAAAACATTCCATGTTTAAGAGAAAGTTTTCATTTATATTCAATAATTACAAAATAATTTTCTTGTCGTTTCAGAAAACGCTCAATGTTTGAACCCTACAACAGCTGGCTCTATCAGTTATGAGAGGGGCAATTCTGGCACCAGTTTGTATATTGCTCACCTGCTTTCACTACTGCCTGTGTGTCGACCTCATTTATCATGTTGATGAAAGTCAGGAGGCAGGTAGCTTCCTGGGCGATATATCTGCTGACATACACTTGCATGATAGCATCACTCTACAAGATCGTAGATTGATTAGTTTTAGTCAATTGTCAAAGAAGGGGACAGCTGTATCGCAGCTATTCAATGTAACCAGGAGTGGAAAACTCTACACGGGACAAACATTCGATGCAGAATCGCTTTGTATATACAACACAGAATGTTACAGGATGGTAGATGTTGCCGTACAAAAAGCAGATATTTTCATGAACATATTAAAAATTAAAGTTATTATAAAGGACATCAATGATCATCAACCTCGTTTTCATAGCAAGCAAATAAACCTAACATTTTCTGAAACTGACCGAAGTGGGACTAAAAAGTCCATTCCAAATGCTATTGATGATGATGTTGGGGTTTTAAATTCTCAAATTACATATCAACTCAAAAGAGAACCCAATTTACCATTTGAATTATCAATATCAGAAAAACTAGACGGCACATCAAAACTTGGAATAATATTAGAAGAGACGTTAGATAGAGAAGTACAAGACGTTTACCATGTACAGGTCATTGCAAAAGATGGAGGATCCCCACCCAAACAAAGTATTTTAAATGTTCAAATATTTGTACTTGATGTAAATGATAATTCACCTGTGTTTTCTCGGGATATTTACAATGTTTCTATCAAGAGAGATCACCCATCAAATATTCCAGTTGCTGTTGTGAGTGCAACTGATTCTGACGCGGGAAAAAACAGTCAGGTCTCATACCATTTCAGTTCAAAAACATCCGATATCGGGAAGGCACATTTTGAATTGAAGGAAACCAGTGGGGAAATTTTCCGCCGGAGAAATATAACATCAGAACAAAAATTATTTTATAAATTATTTGTAGAAGCTGCAGATGGAGGAAGTCCACCTTTAAGTTCTATTGCATTGGTTCTCGTATATGTGATCAACCAACAAAACAATGCTCCAAGTATAGATGTCAATTTTGTATCAGCTTTAGCGGAAAACACTGTTACGGTATCGGAAGGTACCAAAGTTGGAAGTTTTATTGCTTATATAAAAGTCACCGACAATGATAGTGGTAAGAAGGGTGAGGTGAGCTGTGAGTTAAAACACAGTAAATTCCAACTTTTAAGTTTAGGTTCAAAGGAATATAAAGTAATTCTCAAAACTTCAGTAGACAGAGAAGTTGAAGACCTTCATAATATAACAATATCATGTAGAGATAATGGGTCTCCACCATTAACAACAGAAAGTAAATTTTCTATCCAAGTAATGGACGTCAATGATGTCCAGCCACAGTTTACAAAAGATGTATTCAAATTTTTGACATATGAAAATGAGGAGGCAAACTTTCCTGTAGGGTTTATTAATGCTACTGACCCTGATTTAGGGCTTGGGGGTCAACTTACATATTCTCTGCTATATAAAAATAATAAAGTGCTTCCGTTTAAAATTACAAATGAAGGATTAATTCTAACAACAAGAACATTAGACAGGGAAGTAGAAGAAATATATGAATTTCAAGTTTTCGTCAAAGACAATGGGAAACCGTCATTGAATAATACAGCAAACGTCATTGTCGAAGTCATGGATGAAAACGATAACGCCCCATATTTTATCTTTCCAAATGTTGATCCCTTTAACTTAGATGTACACTATCACCCACAGAGTAAAAGTGATATCACTACAATTAGAGCCTCTGACAGAGACGGTCATGTCAACGCCTTTCTTACGTATGAAATAATTAAAGGTAACAATAAACACTTGTTTGCAATTAACCTACACTCGGGTGTATTATCTTTCTCTCGTAAAGTTTATCAAAATGATATAGGGACATATGAACTTCAATTTCTTGTAAAAGACAGTGGCATTCCAGTTTTATCAGCTACGACCACCATGACGCTGACATTAACCGTCAGTAATGAAACTACTGGAATGTTAACGAATCTTGAATTGCAGTCAGATAATAAAATACATCTTAATTTAGTAATAGCCATTACATCCATCGCAGTGGTGGTGTCAATTGCAGTAGTTGTTTCTCTAACGCTATGCATTGTCAGATGCAATAATATGAGGAATGCTTCTTACAGAGCAGTAGAGAACCTTTCCAATCAATCTCGGAACGAAATGCGGCATCTAATGTCTCAGATTGATAATCCAGTTATTGTGACAAGGAATCCGAAGGAAATGAGAAGTAGAAATATACAGCTCGTTGGCTCAAAAAGTCAGCTGTTTTCTAGAGATATACTAAAAAATAAAAAGGCCAAAAAATTACCAACTGTCAAACAGGTGAGTCCAACGCTTCCATTTTCACAAACTTATCATCATCATCATCATGGTCATTGTCGTCGTCGTCGTCATCATCATCACAATCATCATCATCATCATCATCATGGTCATTGTCATCGTCGTCGTCATCATCATCATAATCATCATCATTATCATCATCATTGTCATCATCATCGCCGTTGCCATCATCGTCATCATCATCCTCTACCTCCTCCTCCTCCTCATCATCATTATCAATATCATCAACATCATTATTATCATTATCATTGTCATCATCATCGTCGTTGCCATCATCATCGTCATCATCCTCTACCTCCTCCTCCTCATTATCATCATTATCATCATCATTATCAATATCATCAACATCATCATTATCATCATCATTATCATCATCATCGTCGTTGCCATCATTGTCATCCTCATCATCATCATTATCATCATCATTATCATCTCTGTCCACATAATTTTCACGTCCACTTTTACATGCTGTTATGTGTTGCAAGAGAATTGCTATGATGAAACATAGCAATTCTCCATGTTTTGTCTTCTTTCTTTTTTCTGTGAATTGTCATTTCTGATTGTTACGAGCATATTTCCTCCTCCACCTATTTCTGCTCACTGCCAAAGTATTGAGCACTGTCCATGATTGATTACTGAGACCACTTTCGAATCTGGTTTCCCTACCAACTGTTAGCATATCCCCAGTTTCTCTTTCCAGGTGTCATACCCTTCAGACAGATTCTAAAGAGACCATCATTTCAACACTTGTTGTCACCAAGCAGTCTTAATCAGTTCCTTTTGAATTTACTAAAATCAGCTTTTATTGTTTTGTATAATGTTGAAAAGAAAGTCCTGCTACATTTCAAGATGGGAAAGAAACAAATGCTTCTTTGGTCTCAACATATTCAATCAAGATAATATTTTCCCCGATTATTAATTACATAATCTCATCTATTTGGTAAATTGTTGACCTTTCAGGCAAAAATTTCTGTAGGTTTTGCAGCAAAGAAACACTCCATATTATTTTAAATCTTTCTCCAATTAATAAACTATTTCTCCTCAAAATAATATTGTGATAATCTGAAAAGATGATAATCAGATAAGCAAAGTCAGGAGAGTAAAGAGAATAAAGTAAAACTTCACTACTTAATGCTGCAATCTTTTTCTAAGTGACATGGGTAATATGTGGTCTTGAATTATCATTTAAGAGTAACACCCCTTTATGACAGATCAACAATGGGAGCTCCCTCTGCAAATTTTTGTACAATGCTTCCAAGTGATGACATTAATTCTCCACATTAACTTTCCTATTTCGGCTTAATACTTCATGATAAAGGTCACCCTTCATATCTTACCAAACACAAAGCATGACCATTTTCGGATGTAGTCCTGGTTTGGAGAGGGGTTCTCCTTTGCTATTGGGTGCTAACCATTGTTATTTTCTTTAGATATGATTATAGGGAACCCACTTTTTCCTAATTTGTAATGATTCTTCCCAGTAAAGGTTCAGTAGCAAGTCTACTCTTCAAAAATGAACAGAGAGCAACTCTTTGATGAAGCTATGAAGCAGTCAAATGATGAAGGACTTACTGACCAAATTTATGTACTTTTCCTAGTTTATGATATTTTTTAATGATTGAATTGTAACTTGAATTTAACTATTTTGCGAATTCCCATGTAGTGTGCTTTGGATTTCTCTCAGTTATAGTTGTCAGAAGCTCACTAGTGACAGAACTTGGTCGTCTTTCAGGATGAGGAGAATCTGCAAATGAAAAATTTCTCAAGCAAAACTGGCCAAACCATCGTTGGCATGTCTGGACACTTACAGATTCCTTTCCATAGACAGAACAAATATTTCTTGGTACTTCCATTGCTAATGAGAATCTTTGGAATTAATACAACCTGCAGTGTCTGATATGAGTCTAATATAAACTAATTTTAAAAGGGTAAAATTGATAAGAATTTATCCGTAATAATATAACATAATCTGCAAAGAAAAAAAAGGCATTAGAATGTAAAAATTAATGCTTATTTTACCATAAATACTGAAAAAGCACCCTGCAAGTGATCAAATCAAAAATGCAGCCAGACTTCCTTTCCAGCTTAGTATCTGAACTCTTCAATCAGGTGTTTCTCGGTAATAAATTTCATGAAGTGGTTTTGAAATATTTCAGGTCCTGAAGTTATTTTTCAGACTAGATGATACAATCTAATCCACACACACACAAACACAGGAGCAATGTAAATGCTATGTATCTAAACTTTAACTTTTATTGGTGTTAAAAGTGGATTTCAAACACGATGATGTTACGTTCTTTGTGAGGTCAAGCATTCTGAATTGAGGACTAATCTTTTATACAATTTCTTATTTATATCTAGTATAAGAAAATTATTTATGACTAATGAAAATAGATTAAGATGATTGGGATCATTTATGCAAATAATAATAATAATAATAATAATAATAATAATAATAATAGTAATAATAATAGTAATAATAATAATAATATAATAATAATAATAATAATAATATTAATAATAATAATCCAGTGAGTTTCTTTGTCCCAAGAGTTGGAAGGACACTCAAGAAATGGAATCAGAATTGAAAGAAGAAAAACTCATAATAATAGTAATAATAATGGTTTCAAATATTGGCAGAAGGCCGGCAATCTTAGTGGATAAGGATTAGTTGATTACATTGACCTCCATTGCTCAACTAATATATTTTTCTTATTGGCCCCAAAAGGATAAAAAGGCAAAGTTGACCCTGGCAGAATTTGAACCCAAAATGTAAAGAGATGAAAACAATGTCACAAAGCATTTTATCTGATATCTAATGATTCTGCCAGCTTGTCACCACCATAATAATAATGATGATAATAATGATGATAATAATAATAACAATGATAATAATAATAATAATAATAATAATAATAATAATAATAATAATAATAATAACGAGTTTCTCTGCCCTAGGAGTCGGGAAGATACTCGGCAAGAAATGGAAGCAAATTTGAAAGAAGAAGAAAAAAAAAGATAATAATAATAATATGTATGATTGTATGTATGTATGTATGTATGTATGTATGTATGTATGCATGTGTGTGTATTTATGTATGTGTATTCATTTATATATACACTCATGCATACACACATATTCCTTAAGATTTGGAAATAACTTTGTGCCCTACCTTCAAGAAATGCTGCATTATCAGCCTTATCACCTGGCATTCTTAAATGTATTCTCAAGCTTTTCTAGCAGACAGCAAGATGATGGAGATTGTGATAAAGTCACCTTCAATGGTTCTGTCGTTACTGATATCTCCAATAAAAATTACATAAATCTGGGCCCATTAGAAAAGCAAAAGAACAAAACCTTGCTCGATCTCAATTTTCAGTTACACTGCAAAACAAACTTATTGCTTCATTGCACCTAAGAATTTCCTTAAAACTGAAGTTATTGCCCTTGAAAGCTGCAAACCTTGAGCCTGTGATTGTCTTATGATGTGAGATTACATTAAAGCTAACTCAACCAATACTGTGAATTGATACAATCATTAACCCTTTCGTTACTGTATTTATTTTGAGATACTCTGTGTGTCTTTCAATTACTTTAAATATAACAACGAATTTAGTAAAATAACTTAGTTATCATTAAGCTAGTGTTAGGAACATAAATTGTAACTAAGGTTTGGTGAGAAATTTTAATTCAAAACTTATGTAAACAAAACATTTGTACTCAGAGCCAGAGCCGGTTTCAGCCGGGTTGGTAATGAAAGGGTTAAATTTTCAGGTGATATGTCTATGCTATTTAATTATAGCTCTTTGCATTCTGAGTTTAAATCCTACTGAAGTTAGCTTTTATTTTGTATTATTACTTTGTGGAGGTCAATAAAATAAATTACTTGTTAAATAAAGGGGTTGATTTAATATTTAATATGTTAATATGGAAGAAGTGAATTAGGTAACAAATTTTATGTACTGCATTGTAAATTTGACATGTCTCACTGTAGCCATGGGTTGACTGATGATTTGTCAATGAAATTTAGCAAACAGGAACTGTCCCAGAGCCCATTATGTCCATGCATCTATTTGTGTATGTACACATGTGTATGAGTGTATGCATGTCCCTATCTGAGTGTCAGAATTGATGTTTGTGTATAGCAGTTTGGTGTAAATCAATGTGAATACCATGTCGTACTTAAGTCCTTTAAAGGTAGATGACTCTTTCAAGGGACACAACTCTGCTAAATTTCACCATGCAACATATAATTTGATAAAACAACAATCAGACTAAATTCTGGATTCGTTATAATTACATAAAGCCCTTAAAGATGCTTAAATCGATTCAAGAATTGACCATTTTATAGGTCGGGCATGGTTGTGTGGTAAGAAATTTGCTTCCCAACCACATGGTTCTGGATTTGGTCCTACTATATGGCACCTTAAGCAAACACCTTTTACTATAGCCCCTGGTTGACCAAAGCCTTGTGAGTGAATTTGCTGGATGGAAACTGACAGAAGTCTGTTGTATATATGTATATATATATATATATATACACATACATACATACATACATACATACATACATACATACATATATATATATATATATATATGTATATATATATGCATATATATATATATATGTATGTATGTATGTATGTATGTATGTATGTATATATGTATGTATGTATGTATGTATGTATATATATATGCATATATATATATATATATATATATATATATATATATATATATATATCGGTGTATGTGTGTGTGTCATTGTTTGTCATCTTCTATCACTCAATAGCCGATGTTAGTTTGTTTACATTCCTGTAACTTAACAATTCAGCATAAGCGATCAATACAATGAGTAACAGATTACAAAAATAAAGGAGTACAGAGGTCGGTTCATTCAAGTAAAACCCTTCAAAACAGTGCCCCAGCATGGCCACAGTCAAATTACTGAAATGAGCGAAAGACGACAATGACAAGAAAACAACTAAATAAAACTTCTGTTCTATATTTAAGAGATGAGGACAAATATCCATCGAATGTAAATAATGTAAATAAAACTTCTATTTAAACCATGTTCATACATTAAACAAAATATGAGCTAAATAGTATGAACATGCTACTTCCTTGCTTGATAAAACATCAACTATATTTGTCATATAATAAATTAATTAATAAATAAAACATATGCATATATACATACATATATGTACATACCTACCTCTACATGTATATATACACGCATATATGGGTACTGGACACCAAAAAAACGTCGAACACAATGAGAAACGAAAACATAAACACAAAACCAAGGAAATGGACACTTTTCTTAAACAACGAAAAAATAGAGTACAGGACATACAAAACAAGGAAAATTCCATTTGTGTTTACGTTTTCGTTTCTCATTGTGTTCGGCATTTTTTTGATGTCCTGTACCCATATATGCATGTATATATACATGTAGAGGTAGGTACGTACATATATGTATGTATATATTTGCATATGTTTTATTTATTTATTAATTTATTATATGACGGAACGCATGCATCCATTTCTAAGTAAGATTATATTTGTCATATACGGTTTAGTTATTCAAATCCTGTATGATTCTTGCTGCCTTTTAAAAGTATTATTGGAATTATCTTCTTGCCAAAGACCAGTACCATTGGTATGTTTTTACCATATTGCATGCATCCATAAGCTCATATTTACACACATAAATATGCAAGTGTGTGTGTGTATAATTTGTATATATATCACACATATATATATAATGTATATGTGTATATAGGTATGCATATATAATCTATCTATCTATCTATCCATATATATATGTGTGTGTGTGTGTGTATGTATATGTATCAGTCTGTGTGTCTGTCTGTCTCTCTCTCTTTATATATATATATATATATATATATATACACACACACGCACACATACACACACGTGCACACACACACACACACACACACACACACACACACCACACACACACACTCATGCACACTTAACTGGTTTCGTGGAATTTGGAGCTGTGTAACAAAACTTTTAATTGATTCTGATCTTTCTCTACCCCACCCATGTATAAAACCAGAATAAACCGGTCCTTTGATACCTCAATGGGATCCACTCAGCTGCCAATGGTAGTGCCAATTCTTTGGCTTGAAGAAATTCTTTATTTTTCCTCTTTCGACACTAAGTCTCAAATATACTGTAAAAAACATTTCAGGAAAAGGATGTCATTTTTGTTTCCTCACCGAATGATGAAAAAAACAACCTGTTACCTACCACATCTGATGGCATAAAAGACATATTAGGTGCATGCATTAAAACTTATGGGATACCCAACTTCATATATATATGGCCCTTTGAGTTTCTGTATTTAAAAAAATTGCTTTATGGTTAGCAAATAAATCATTTGCTTCTCAGTCATAATATTAATTCTGTTGCTGTCTTTTGGATTTAGGGCTACATTGAGCAAAGAGCAATGATATTCGGTTGTGAAAAGGGCAATACTAGTATGGCCCACAGTGCAACATCATCCTCTCACTTGGATGGAGTACATGACTCAAAGGAGAAAGACCTTGGACATTATGAGGAGATACCAGGTAAATTACTTCTGTTGTTATTTCTTATTTTCTAATTTTAATACACCTGTCAATGTTGGGGTTGGGTAAAAAAAAAGTGATTAATAAATCAACTCTAATCATTTTGTAAATGGAAGGAATGGTAGATTCAATGACACCAAACTTATGGCCTGTAACAGAGGGGCTTCTAGTGTAAAGTATTTTCTTGATTACCACTGCCTTTTCCTATAAATGATATACTCATCTGCATCATATGTGAAGATCAGGTGCCTTCATATATTTTCTTTTGTAAATCCATATTAAAAGATATTTATCCTCACAGCAGAGGGATCTAAATGCAAGCAGTATTCATTGTGGATAGCTGCTTGGGTGCATTAAATAATAATAATAATAATAATAATGAAATTATTGGATACAGTGCTCAGGTGCACCACGACTTGTCAAAAGTGCATATAAAGCATATGCAGTATTGTACAAATGTCTGGAAAGTGAACGGTGTATGAGTCAGATACATGCTTGTGTGTGTATGGAGGGGAGAAAATAAGGTGTGCTGGTGACAAATCTCTGGAAGCATGGAAGTTTTGAAGGATGCAGTGCTTCGACAACTAACAACTGATGCCGGCAGTTTGTTCCATACTTCAGCAACTCTTAGCGTGAAAAAATGTTTCCGAAACTCATGGGAGCTGTGCTGTTTTCTGACTTTGTAAACATGTCCACGGGTGTTAGACAGGTGGAGTTTGAAAAGGTGCTCAGAGTTATTGTTTGTAAGATGGTTAATAATTTTATGGGTGTCTGCCAAGTCAGCTGCCAGACGTTGGAGTTTCAATGTGTCCATGCCCAGGGAAGTAAGGCATTCAGAATATGGCAAATGCCTGATGGAAGGTATTCTCTTGGTTGCACATCACTGAACAGTTTCCAGACGATAAATATCTTGCAAGACAAACAGAATTCAGCTGAGTTTTTGACTGAAGGCCAAGTCATGTTAATCCAGATCAATCTGTGATAAGTTTAATGTGGTGCACAATTTAGT
>NC_043010.1:9811375-9813875 GCF_006345805.1 Octopus sinensis | reverse complement strand
CTTGGATAACACTGGTGGTGTGGAGAGGGAAGGTCGGTATGCATGGGCGACTGCTGGTCTTCCATAAACAACCTTGCCCGGACTTGTGTCTGGGAGGGTAACTTTCTAGGTGCAACCCCATGGTCTGCGTCGTGACCGAAGGGGGTCTCAGAATGTATGCATGTATGGAAGGACGTATGTATGTATATGTATAGATAGACAGACAATCAGACAGACAATATAAACCATTTTAGCAAGCCAAATAATAATCTAAGATAAAGTGATTTCAAATATTGGTACAAAGCCAGCAAGTTCTGGAGAGAGGACAAGTTTATTAGATCAACCCCAATGCTCAACTGGTACTTATGCTGCTGTATTCAGCATTAAGTACAACTTCATCAAAAGATATAAGCCATATAGCTATGGCACAGAAAGTTGCAGTCTATGCATAGCAGAAAAGAGGCTCAAAGCTAAAAACTATAACATGTTTGGATACCAACAAAAAATCATAAAAGAATTCATTACCGAATATTACCAATCTTTGATAAGTATCTCCTGAAACATAAAATTATGCAAATAAATGAGAGAACGAGACAATTCTTAATTATGCAGATGAGGATTCCCATTCTCTGTTTGTATGTGTATGCACCTGCATTTATACTCTGTTTGAACATGTCTCTTTAGTATATAGGTGTTTGTGTGTGTGTATGGAGTGTAGGACATTTTCTGCTTCCCCATGGACAATAAACCCCCCCAAGGGCAATTACCCTTGAGGACAACAGATGATGATTTAAAAGTTCTTAATATAGGTGTGGGAGTAGCTGTGTGGTAAATAGCTTGCTTACGAACCACATGGTTCCGGGTTCAGTACCAGTTGTGTACTGAGGTCGATCTAATCGACTGGCCTCCTCCCCCAAAATTTCTGGCCATGTACCTAGAGTAGAAAAGAGTATATTTAATATATTTGATGTATCTAATTTGTTTATGTGCATAATTGCCTTTATATCCACTCAACCTGATCCTCTTATAACCTGTTTTTATCTTGTGGATTGATCTCCCATAAAGAAATTGGAGTCTTAAGTTTGAATCTTATTTGCATATGCATGTGTGTATACATGCATTGCTTTATGCATGTACAGCACCATCCGAACGTGGCCGTTGCCAGCGCCGCCTTGGCTGGCTTCCGTGCCGGTGGCACGTTAAAAGCTCCAACCGATCGTGGCCGATGCCAGGCTCCCCTGGCACCTGTGCAGGTGGCACGTAAAAAGCACCCATTACACTCGCGGAGTGGTTGGCGTTAGGAAGGGCATCCAGCTGTAGAAACTCTGCCAGATCAGACTGGAGCCTGGTGCAGCCCCTGGCTTCCCAGACCCCAGTCGAACCGTCCAACCCATGCTAGTGCGGAAAACGGACGTTAAACGATGATGATGATGATGATGATGAGATCTCCTCACAAGTTCTTATACACTGGTAAGTCAGCTCTGGTACTAAAATGATCCCCTACCACGAGAGTAGAAACTCACCCACATCTTACTGAATGATATTAGGGAAGCAAATGAATGGGAAATAGCCACAGCCAAGAATAAAAATCAGGTCAAGGACTTGTCTTGTCAGGAGCTTTTACTTATTGATGGTATTCTCCAATATTTCTCTCTATATATTAGCAACTCTTATTTCATTGCTGTGTGATAATAGTTTATTTTATCTTCTTATTTATACCAAGCTTTATACCAGTCATTTTTGACACTGTCTTCTTAGAACAACACCAGTTTTATTGCTCTGTTATCACAAGCATCTAGCTCTGTTTCTACACGATAAAAATAAGAATATTTCTTATAAGAAGAAATAAAAGATAGATATTTGGTATGGCTTCTATAACATGGAAAGTGCACATAAATTTTCTTTGATTTACCTATAACATTTGATTATGATAAATAATATGTCTATGATGAATCATACATTTTACTATCTGTAATTTATCTGATACCAAGCAGTTCTATAATTTTAATTACTCGTAAAATATATAAGCAACAAACTCTAGTTGTTTTATGCACCAACTTGGATAAGTAATGCAAATAGCTGAAACATCATGAAAAATTACGAATGAAAAATGTCTGTGTTGATGGTAGTTAAAGGTAGACAAAGGAACACTTGGCATGAAATTGGTTAGTTACGTTCAGAGAGAACTGTGGTGGGGATGCAATGGGATCGGGTGAGAGTGTGGGTCCTTACAAACAATGTGATAGAAGACTTAGAGATTGTGTTTGATTGATCTATTCACTTTGCTCTAGCGTAGGAGAATGAATATAAAACAACAATTGTCAATGGAAACATTGAATTGGCAGAATCATTAGAATATCAGACGAAATGTCTGCAATGTTTAGCTGCAACTCTTCAAGTTCTGAGATCAACTGAGCCATTCATCCATCCTTCCAGAGGTGGTGGCAGCACTGGCGGTGGCAACAGTAGTGGTGATGGTGGTGTTTGTGGTGGGGTGGTGGAAGTTGTGTTGATGGCACTA
>NC_043010.1:9806375-9808875 GCF_006345805.1 Octopus sinensis | reverse complement strand
TCGATAATATCATTCCGACGACAATACCGTACCTTCATTGAAGGCCGTCATCCTTCAGGTAATATCTGAAATGATTAAGTACCAACTAGTGCAAGCACGTCGGCAAATTCTGGCCACAAATTGACACACTCAAAGAAGCTGAAGATGGATTCATAGAATATTTGTATAAAAAACAAAAAAAAAACTAAACAAGAACACATGCATGAATTTTGCTAGAATTTTGCTAGAATTTTGCCAGAATTTTACTAGAATTTTGCTAGGTATTTCCTAGAATTTTGCTAGAATTTTGCTAGGTATTTGCTAGAATTTTGCTAGAATTTTGCTAGGTATTTGCTAGAATTTTGCTAGAATTTTGCTAGGTATTTGCTAGAATTTTGCTAGAATTTTGCTAGGTATTTGCTAGAATTGTGCTAGAATTTTGCTAGAATTTTGCTAGAATTTTGCTAGGTATTTGCTAGAATTTTGCTAGAATTTTGCTAGGTATTTGCTAGAATTTTGCTAGGTATTTGCTAGAATTTTGCTAGAATTTTGCTAGGTATTTGCTAGAATTTTGCTAGAATTTTGCTAGGTATTTGCTAGATTTTGCTAGAATTTTGCTAGAATTTTGCTAGGTATTTGCTAGGTATTTGCTAGAATTTTGCTAGGTATTTGCTAGAATTTTGCTAGAATTTTGCTAGAATTTTGCTAGGTATTTGCTAGAATAAAGTTGTTTTATTAAATTACTAAATATGTTCTTAATTAACTATCACACCCTGTATATCCTCCTCCTCCTCCTCATCATCATCATCATCATCAACATCACCATTATTAAAATCATTTAACATCTGTATCCTGTGGAGGCACGTGGCTTAGTGGTTAGGGTGTCAGCATCATGATCGTAAGATTGTGGTTTCGATACCTGAACTGGGCAACGCGTTGTGTTCTTGACCAAAACAATTCATTTCACGTTGCTCCAGTCCACTCAGCTGGCAAAAATAAGTAATGCTGTGATGGACTGACGTCCCGTCCAGCTGAGTAAAAACATACAATCGTAAGGTTGTGGTTTTGATTCCTGGACCGGGCGATGCGTTGTTTTCTTGAGCAAAAGACTTCATTTCACATTGCTCCAGTCCACTCAGTTGGAAAAAATAAGTAATGCTGTGCTATGGACTGGCGTCCCGTCCAGCTGGGGAACACATACACCATAGAAACCGGCAAACTAGGCCCATGAGCCTGACTAGGCTTTAAAAGGGTGCATTTATTTTAGTTATTATCTGTATTTTATTCTAGCATGAGTCGGATGGTTTGACCACAGTCTGTGAGCCAGTGGTCTGCACCAAGTTCTACTGCATACCTTGGCATGGGTTTTATGGCTGGATAATCTTCCTAATGCAAACCAGTTTACATAGTGTACTGTGTGCTTTCTTAATGGCACCAGTACCAGTGATGTGTATATCTATATATACATGTGTGTGTGTGTATATATATAATTATATATATATACATATATACATAAATACATATATATATATATATACCCATGCTAGCATGGAGAACGGACGTTAAACGATAAGTATATAATTATACTTATATATATATATATATATATATATATATAAGTATATATTATATATATTAATATAAGTATACTATTAATATATATATATATATAATTATATATAAGTATATAATTATACTAAGATATAAATTAAGCAATATGGTCTTGTTGGTATGCTAGGCACGGATAAATCATTAAATAATTACTTTATCCTAATTATATATATATTATATATCTACATTGTTTAAAAGCAGCAGAAATATAACAAAAGTTGATAGTCAGAGTTTCACGTTCCTGTTCATCAGACAGTTTTGTTAAACAGAACTGTCCGATGAATGGGAATGTGAAACTCTGAGTAACAGATTTTGTTATATTTCTGCTGCTTTTAGATAATGCTATATTTCTGCAGCTTTTAAATAAAGCATATTATTCTACCTCTGGTATTTGAGTACTCCTTTTTCCACCTTGTTTTACATTTATGTGCTTACTTCGGTATATATATATATATATATATGTATGTATGTAAATATTTATGCTTGTCTGAATTTGTCTCCAATCATCATTTGACAACCGATGCTGGTATGTTTATGTCCCCCTAATTTAGTGGTTCAGCAAAAAGCGATCGATAGAATAAGTACTAGGCTTACAAAAATAAGTCCTAAAATCCTTTAAGACAGTGCTCCAGTGTGACAGCAATTAAATGACTAAAACAAGTAAAAGAATATACATATACATACATATATATATATACACATACATATACATATATGTATGCATGTATATATATATATATATATATATATATACATATGCATATACATATACATATACATATACATATACATGCACATATACATATATATACATATGCATAAGGTTATTCATAGAGGATTCTCAATCCAGGCAAAATACTTTACAGTATCTCTGTTGTTACAAATACAGCAAGCTAATACATCTTTTAGA
>NC_043010.1:9794289-9806275 GCF_006345805.1 Octopus sinensis | reverse complement strand
GATAGATCCCTGCTTGATTCATCAGGCCCCAGCCTACAGCCACCACATGGTCACCTAATTCACCAACACACTAGTAGCATTGCATACCACCACTACACCCCACCACCAACTCGGCCTGCTTCTCTTCTACATCAACTTATATCACCCCGAAGTTAAAACCCAGTTTTGTTTTTCACATCTGACACCTCCATCACATCACCAGTGCTGACTTCTATTGTTTACCATCACCAACACAACTGCCATGCCACACTCCTCATCTTCCTCCTCATCGTTGTCATTGTTGTTATCATCATTGTCATCATCATCATCATCATCACCACCACCACCACCACCATCAGCATCATCATCATCATCATCACCACCACCTCCATCGTCATCATCACCACCATTGTCACCATCATCATCATCGTCATCATCATCATCATCATCATCATCACCACCACCACCACCACCACCACCATCATCATCATCATCATCATCATCATCATCATCATCGTCATCGTCACCACCATCATCATCATCATCATCATCATCATCACCATCATCATCACCATCATCATCATCATCATCATCATCATCATCATCGTCATCTTTCCTTCGGTTGTGTAGTCATCAACGTCATATACTACATTATAAGCACACTCCGTTGTAACTAACACACAAAATTGGCAAAACTGAATTGTTTCCTCGGATATGTTTACAGCATTTCCATTATATTCCATGAAAACTAATGGCCTGCCATTTCATACCAGTTCAACACAAAATGACCTCTCCATTTACAGCCTCTCAATGTCCTGTATTTCTTCACACTACAGGACATTACGTTTCTTCACACTACAAGGAATTACACAAATTATGAAAAAAAAAAAAAGAAAAAAACCATTATGGCAGTGCCCCAGCATGGCCACAGCTCGTGAGCTGAAACTAGATAAAATAAAATAAAATAAAAAATTATTTTCATCCCCATCACATCTCCTCTGTCCCTTTTTGTTCCTAGATGCAGCCCACACTACATGTATATATATATGTATGTATATGCATATACACACACATGCACACATATAATAGTATATATTTATACTATAATGAGAGAAACTGCTTATTAATTAGATGTGTCTATACACCACACATGCACACACACACACACTCTCTCACACACACACATACTATCTTCTATTTTTATCTATTAATTGTTTCAGTCATTAGACTGCGGCCATGCTGGGGCACTGCCTTGGAGAATTTTTAGCCAAATGTATCCACCCCAGGACTAATTTTTTTAATACCTTAGTACTTATTCTATCAGTACTGTTTTGCTGAACTGCTAAGTTACAGGGATGTAAATACATCACCACCTGTTGTCAAGAGGTGATGGGAAGACAAACACAAGCACAAAGATACACACACACATACACACACACACACACATACACACACACACACACACACAAACATACACAAACACACACACACTCTTCCTCTCAGTCTCTCTCTCTCTCACTCACGCATACACACATACACACACACATATATATATATATATATATATATATATATTTATATATACACATATATATATTTATATATACACATATATATATTTATACATACACATATATATATTTATACATACACATATATATATTTATATATACACATATATATATTTATATATACACATATATATATTATATCTAGGTTTGGTGATGACAAGACAGATGTGATAAGTGATAATACACGGAACTTTTGGCTCTTGAGTCACTCTGTCAATTCTGCTAAATATCAGTATATATTATCAATCCACAATATATAATTATATGTGTATATATATATATATATATTATATATTAATCAGCCGAAATTGCTAAGATGATCTGGTTCTTGACTGATGACTGAGGCTTCGAATGTCCCGTCCTGTGGTTCTTGTGTCGTCTCTGTGGTGTTTCATGTTCTTGTCCATGTCTGTAATTATTTTTTAACTGTTTACCTATATATATATATATATATATATATATAATATATTTTTATATATATTTATGTATATGTAATATATACACACATATATATATATATATTATATATATATATTTATATATACACATATATATATTTATATATACACATATATATATTTATACATACACATATATATATTTATACATACACATATATATATTTATATATACACATATATATATTTATATATACACATATATATATTTATATCTAGGTTTGGTGATGACAAGACAGATGTGATAAGTGATAATACACGGAACTTTTGGCTCTTGAGTCACTCTGTCAATTCTGCTAAATATCAGTATATATCTATCAATCCACAATATATATATATATGTGTATATATATATATATATATATATAGATTAATCAGCCGAAATTGCTAAGATGATCTGGTTCTTGACTGATGACTGAGGGCTTCGAATGTCCCGTCCTGTGGTTCTTGTGTCGTCTCTGTGGTGTTTCATGTTCTTGTCCATGTCTGTAATTATTTTTCTGTTTACCTATATATATATATATATATATATATATATATATTTATATATATTTATGTATATGTAATATATACACACATATATATATATCATATGTGTGTGTATATGAATATCTGCAGGTACTATACTTACACATGTTTATATTAGAAAAGACACTTATTTACTACAGTTTATCACTATATCATGACAAGCTGTTTATAGCAAGATGGAAGCCCTGCAGCTAAGAAAGACGTTGCAACACAGTATCAATTACTGTCTACATCATTTAACATGTGTCTTTGTTTTTGCTATTAATAAGATTTGGGAAATGCATGGACATTACAAATTTACAATTTATTTAGCATATCTCTGCTTTTTAAAACATTGGACCTTAAAACTTTAAAATGATATATATTTCTTTAATGTAAAGACAGGCGAAATACCTATTTCTTTACTACCCACAAGGGGCTAAACATAGAGGGGACAAACAAGGACAGACAAAGGGATTAAGTCGATTAGATCGACCCCAGAGCGAAGCTGGTGCTTTTTTTATTGACCCCGAAAGGATGAAAAGCAAAGGTGACCTCGGCGGAATTTGAACTTAGAACGTAACGAGAGACGAAATACCGCTAGGCATTTCGTCCAGCATGCTAACGTTTCTGCCAGCTCGCCGCCTAACTTTAAAATGATATATATTTCTTTACTGCCTACAAGGGGCTAAACAAAGAGGAGACAAAAAAGGACAGACAAAAGGTACTTTATTTATCGACCCCAAAAGGTTGAAAGATAAAGTCGACCTCGGCAGAATTTGAACTCAGAACGTAACGACAGACGAAATACCGCTAGGCATTTCGTCCGGTGCGCTAACGTTTCTGCCAGCTCGCCGCCTAACTTTAAAATGATATATTTAATGAAATGGAACTGAAAATTTAACACTTCTTCTCCTTTCCAGGAGCATAAATCATTACACACACACACACAACAAACACACACACACACACAGAAACACACATACATACATACACACACACGTGCAATTCCCACACAGACATTAACTAAAGAGAAATGGAAATCTTAGCACTTCTTTCCAAATCCATAACTCATTACACACACACACACAAACACTTATACATGCCTACGCACACACGTGCGTCTCCCACACAGACAGAACATTCATATTTGTATTTTTTTTTTTTTCGTGCTGGTATACCATGTTGTAAAGTGTCACCTCGTGTGTCGTGGTTTCCCTTCTTACTATGTATGGCTTGTTGACATGTTATAGTAAAATGACATTTGGTAAAATTTATTCAATGTTAGTTCATTTTTATTCATTTATTTAATTTTAAATTTTTTTTTCTTTTTTGTTTGGTGACAGAACAACATTAGTAAATCTTCTTCCTTATTTATTAACTTAACTGAAATTAGAAATAATAGTAAAGGCCACATATTCTGAATGGATTTTGCATTTCATATCAAAATCAAATCACTACTGATAATGTCAAACGATGACATTACATACCAACCACGTACAATTTTTGTGTGGGAATCGAGTTAAATTTATTTTCTTGAGTAAATTCTATTGCTTCTAATTTTATTTTATTTGTTTTTTTCTTTCTCAATTTTTCATTATTTTTTACTATTTTCATTGAAACGAACTTGATTATTTTGTGATAATTTTTTTTTTTAAATCTCTTTTTTTTTCAGTGGGGGAGGGGGGGCGATTTCATTTCTATTTCTGTATATTTCAGTGTTATGTTTATTTTTTTTTTGGTTTTGTATGACGTGGGTGGTTATTGTGTCGGTGGTTGATATTAGAGATATTTTCGTTAATGTTATCAGTAATTCTGATAGCTAAGAAGGATTTTTATCTTCTTTTCCGTGTTGATGATCAAATCCTTAGCAGAGTTTGTATGTGGGTTGCTAAGGAGAGGAATCTACAGATGTGGGGGGAGGGGAGGTGCTTGGGTGGGTAGTTGTCTACTGTGGGGGGAAACACCATAAGTTATCACTGTCTTCGTTGAAAACTTGATATCAGCTATCAAACAGATAAATAATTAAGTAAATAAGTAAATAAAGCAACTGTCAATGCTGCTAAAGAGATTATTATCATGACCACTATCTGCGTTGGCATCCATATTGTCATCATTATCATCATCACTATCATCACCATCATCACCAGCACAACCACAACCACAACCCCCATCACGCCCACCACCATCCTCCTCCACTTCATCATCATTGTTGTTGACGTCGTTGTTGTTGTCATCATTGCTGTCACCGCCATCATCATCATCGTCATCACAACCTCCACCAGAACAACAACAAAAACCATGACTACCACCACTACCACTGTCACCAACACCACCAGCAACGCCATTACTACTGCCATCATCATCATCATAATCATCATCACCACCACCACCACCACCGCCGCCACTAGCATCATCATTGTTGTCATCATTGTTGTCACCGCCACCATCATCATCATCATCATCATCATCATCGTCATCACAACCATCACCAGAACAAAAACAAAAATCATAACCATAACCACCACCACCACCACTACCACCACCACTGCCACTGTCACCAACACCACCAGCAACACCATTACTACTGCCATCATCATCATCATCATAATCATCATCACCACCACCACCACCACCGCCGCCACTATCATCATCATCGTTGTCATCTTTGCCATGATTATCACCATCACCATCATCATCATCATAATAATCCTTCTCATTGTCATGTTACATCATCATCAGCTACATAAGCTGTTATCAGTTCTAAGTTAGTGGATTGGTAGAGCATCAGATAAAAAGTCCAGCTGTATTTAGTTATGGTACATTGCATCCTTAGTTCAAACCTCACTGAGGTGATCTTAGACTTTCATCCTTTGGGGCAGCCATCAATAAAAATAATATATCATTTGAGTACTGTGATCAGTTTAATATTGCTAAAAAACATCCCAGATGTAAATGAATTTATAATATTAAATGATATTATATAATATTATAAGACATGACAATTCACATGTCTTATCATGTTCTTAGGAAAAATTCTCTGGCTGCTAGATATATTATTCACAAAAGTAATCTTGCCAGTTTTTGCTATTATTGTTGGTTTATTCAGGAATGTGTGCATGTGTGTAGAAAATATACATATGATAGGTGTATATAAAAATATAAGATATGTATAAGTGCAGGAGTGGCTGTGTGGTAAGTAGCTTCCTTACAGACACTGTAGCCTTGGGTAGATTTTCTACCCAGCTTGCTCCTGTCAACCATCCTGCCCATGCATGTATGGAAGAAGGATGTTAAACATATATACATATATATATACATACATACATATATATATATATATATATATATATATATATATACAAAACACCACCTCCCTCCCATCCAATGGATGGTGCTGAGTTGTCAAACATTTAAACCAAATTTTCTCAAAACAACTTGTCCGACCGTCCCATAGGCCTCAACTTTGAGAAACACTGATTTAACCTACATTTGAGACACCAGCAAAAGAAGAAATAAAGACAGACGTTTTTTCTATTCCAAAGAATGCATTATCGATCGCATTCTCACCTGGAATCGATTTTTGTAATTTTTCAAGACTTGTACGTGCCCTGATACCGTCGGTACCTACATATCAAATTTGAGCGCAATCGGATGGAGGATGCCCGAGATCCTAGAAGACACACACACAGACAGACAGAATGGATTTTATATAATATATATATATATCACCGTGATCACCGTGACCGACCAGTCTATCAGATGTTGCTACACATCGCTGGTCACAATACGCTTTGCATTGTTTTAGCCTTCAAATGACGCCACCCCGCTGACTAAGTGAGCAGGCCAACAGAAGAAAGAGTGAGAGAAAGTGGTGGCGAAAGAGTACAGCAGGGATCGCCACGACCCCCTGCTGCAGGCTCGTGGAGCTTTAGGTGTTTTCGCTCAATAAACACTCTGGGAAACGAAACCGCAATCCTACAACCGCGAGTCCGCTACCCTAACCACTGGGCTATATATATATATATATATGTATATGTATATAGTAACAAACTGAGGAAAAGAAATCCTTCAAAGAGGTGTGTTAATCATACAGTTCACTGGTACGTCAATTGGATGCTTGTGTGTGTGTGTGTGTGTGTGTGTGGTGTGGTGTGTTTAATTGTATAATTGTGCTGAGTATACACTCTGACGCTACTCTATCCATACTTTGCAAGCATCCTCTTTGATCAAACAATTTGCAAAACTCAGAGTAGAATTAAAGAGTAATCTCAGCAGTATAACAAGTAATAACACTCATTTATTGAGTATCTTTCTATTTGTCTGTCTGTCTAACTGTCTATTACATATTAAAAAGTCTGATGTCTTTCATAAATGATGTCTTAGGATCATTTGTGGACATATCCAGAATAACAAAACTTTGAATTAATGACTAACTCTTTAAATGCAGAATTGATGGTACTGAATTTTCTTTTTTTGTTTTTTTTTTGCAATTCCAACCCTTTTGGTGCCAACCCGCCTGAAACCGCCTCTGACTCTGAGTACAAATGTCTTGTTTCCATAAGCTTTGTATAAAAATCTTCCACCAAACCTTATTCACAATTTACGTTCCTAACACTAGCTTAGTGATAACTAAGTTATTTTACTAAATTTCATTGTTATATTTAAAATTAATTGACAGAAACACAGAACATCTCAACAGAAATATGGTAACAAAAGGGTTAAGAATTGACAATATCTTCAGAATGAATAACAATAAGGTTCCAAAAGTTCTCATGTATATCCAGCTCCTTGGTAGAAAGAGAAGCGTAGGAAAAGAAGGACTAGGGTATGAAAACAGTTTCAAAGCTAAACTGACAGTAATAAAGAACCCAGCTGAAACACTTGAAAAAACTGCATTGAATTGCAATAAATGAAGGCTTACTTGCAATAAAAAAAAAATCAAACAAACTATGAATTTAGCTGCCTGGATCATCTTAAAGAACTGAGACCAAAGACTAAGTTTCAGTCTAACATGGCAGACATTTTGTATAGCAATCCTCTCTTATGTCCAATCTCTGGATTGGTCTGTGGATCATTAGCTGGATTAAAGTCTCTGGAGAGATATAAATATCAGAAATAAAAATGCTGTTGGACTCTCATACATTGAAATCAATGGGAAAATCCATCGTACAAACATACATAATACATACATACATACATACATTCATACATACGTACAAACATACATGCATACATACATACCTACATACATACATACATACATACATACATACATACATACATACATATATGCATACATGCATGCATACATACATAATACATACATACATACATACATACATACAAACATACATGCATACATACATACATACATACATACATACAAACATACATACATACATAATACATACATACATATATACATGCAGGCATATTGAGGGAGTGTCGGACAGCCGGATGAAAAGAAAGAAACTAGAATCAGATGGGTAATGTTTCTGGATATTGACCATAGATATTCCATACCATTCCAGTAACCAATCAACATTCAGCTATATTTAAGATGAATATCCAAAATATTCAATAGTCAGTAACAGTGGAGCCAGCAAAATTCAGAAATCTGCAAGACACATGCATAATCACATGCGAGTAGATGTATATCTGTCTATATGTGTATCAACATTCGAGTTAAAGACAAGAGGGAAAAATGTATGCAGTGCAGAAGAGGGGTACGAGTATTTATTGCAGTGTAAAGAATATTCTCTCTTGCTGCTCAGCATTTGGAAACTATCACAAATGATGCAATAGTGATGTTTGCAAAATTCTGAGTATTCTTATCACTAGATGTATATAATGCCATTACACACTCACACACGTGTATGTGTGTGTGTGTGTGTATGTGTGACAACATTCATCCTTCATGTCCCTGAATATATCAGGATTAGCAGCTTTACTCTTCATGGGTCTTGAAGTGGGCTATTAGGCCTAATATTGATTTCAAATTTTGGCACAAGGCCAGCAATTTAAGAGGCGTGATAAGTTGATTACATCAACCCCAGTATTCAACTGATACTTGTTTTATCAATCCCAAAAGGATGAAAGGCAAAATTGGACTCAGAACGTAAAGACAGATGAAATGCTACCAATCATTTTCCCAGCATGCTAAGAATTCTTATTATAAATTAAGTACCAGTTATGCACTAGGGTCGATGTAATCGACTTAATCTATTTGTCTGTCCTTGTTTGTCCCCTCTCTGTTTAGCCCCTTGTGGGTAGTAAAGAAAGAGGTATTTCGTCTGCTGCTATGTTCTGAGTTCAAATTCCGCCGAGGTTGACTTTGCTTTTCATCCTTTTGGGGTCGATTAAATAAGTACCAGTTACGCACTGGAGTTGATGTTTGTCACTTGATGTAGAGAATTTTTAGATGAAAGTAATCTTTATTCTTTTATACCTTTATTTGTTTCAGTCATTTGACTGCAGCCATGCTTGAGCACCACCTTAAAGGGTTTTTGTCAAACAAATTGACCCCAAATTCTTTTGCTGGATCACAAGTTACAGGTACATAAACACACCAAAATCAGTTGTTAAGCAATGGTTAATGGACAAACACTAGCAGAAAGGCACATGCACATAAATATACATACACACACACATGCACACCACAGATATATATATATATATATATAATATATATACATATATATATATATATATATATATATATATATACATATATACATATATATACAACAGTTTCTTTCAGTTTCCATCTATGAAATCCACTTACAAGGCCTTGGTGAGCCCAAGGCTATTGTAGAAGACACTTGCCCAAGGTGCCAAGTAGTGGGACTGAACCCAAAACCATGTGGTTACGAAGCAAACATCTTACCACACAGTCACTCCTGCACCTATCAAGTATTTTTTGTTTTTGTTTTTGCATGTCTTTTGTAAACTGTCCAGGCTTCACATCCATAAAATAATGTAGTCCCCACCCCAGTTTTGTATATATAAAGTTTTGTCTTTGTAGTAAAACTGGATCTTTCCCAAACATTTTACCAATCCCCTACATAGTTGAAATTCAAAGCTGGCATCAATAGAGTCTGAACTCAGAATGTGAAGTTAGCATCAACTAAATACCATAAGGAATTTTAATCATTTCTCTATTAATCCTGCCATTTCACTGCCATGGATCCTTGAATTCTATTGCAATTCTCAATTTCTAACATTGGCACAGGGTCACAAATCTTGTTGGGTGATACAGCTGATAAGATCAGTACAGTTTTTATGACTGGTATATTTTATCATTTCTGAAGGCAGGGCAGTGAGTTGGCAGAATTGTTAGTATACCAGGCAAAAGGCTTTGCGGTATTTCATCCATCTTCAAGTTCTGAGTTCAAATTCCACCCAAGCTGAATCAATTTCAAAGCCTTGCTGGATTTTCATCGACAACTGAGTACAGTCTTCCACTATCCATCGTTTGTTAAGCGATGCTGGGGTGACAAACACATACACACACATACATACATACATATATATATACATATATATATATATATATATATATAATATATATATATATATATATACATATACGATGGGCTTCTTTCAGTTTCCGTCTACCAAATCCACTCACAAGGCTTTGGTCGGCCCGAGGCTATAGTAGAAGACTGAACCCGGAACCATGTGGTTCATAACAAGCAACTTACCACACAGCCACCCCTGCACCTATGTGAAACATTACTTAGAAATGAAGAAATTGTAATACTTTCAGTATCGTATTCTATATTATAGCTTGCTAATATTTTTTATTTTCCTGCCTCCAATACGTATCATAGCAAAATTTTGTGAATCAAAATATATATAAATAAAAATATAAATAAAACAAATGCACTGATCACGAGCAAGTACATCAATGTATTGCCTTGCCTGATTTGCCAAATACATGGGAATATTTCCCTTTTTTCGTTTATCAAACCAATGTTATAGCAAGTTTTAACAGGTAATGGTTCATTGAGAAACAGTATTAGAAAGAAAATCTTATAAGTAATGAAGCGTCCATTGAAAACATAGGAATTGAAAGATTATTTATATGCCATGACACTGCATCCTTTAAGGCCCTCTTGCTTTCCGAAATCCGCCGAAACTACACCTGATTATATATACACTTTAGATGAGTTGTAGTGCACCTGAGCACTGTACACAATTATTATTATTATTATTTATATGTAATGACATCAGCCAACTCTTGTTTCTGTAGTGATTACAGTTTATCAAACTCTGACGTGTATATCTCATTGTGTGTATGTGTATATAATAATAATAATAATAATAATAATAATAATCATCATCATTATCATCATTATCATCATCATTTAGCGTCCGCTTTCCATGCTAGCATGGGTTGGACGGTTCAACTGGGGTCTGGGAAGCCAGAAGGCTGCGCTAGGCCCAGTCTGATCTGGCAGTGTTTCTACGGCTGGATGCCCTTCCTAATGCCAACCACTCCGTCATTATAATAATAATAATAATAATAATAATAATAATAATAATAATAATGAAATTATTGTATACAGTGCTCAGGTGCACCACAACTTGTCAGAGTATATGCAGTAATGTACAATGTACATGTGTGTGTGTATGTGTGCATGTGTGTGCGTATGTGTGCACATGCATGCGTGCGTGCATGTATGTGCATGTTTAAAAGTGCGTATGTCTTGCTGAACATGTTCATGAAGAAATTTTCTGACACGGCCATATGGGGAACATCAGCCCATGTTTTCTTCTTTCTTACATCCTACATTATACTGGGACTAAGATTATATTTTGTAAAAGGCGAGCTGGCAGAGACGTTAGCATGCTGGGCAAAATGCTTTGTGGTATTTTGTCCGCCGCTGTGTTCTGAGTTCAAATTCCGCCGAGGTTGACTTTGCCTTTCATCCTTTCGGGGTCGATAAAATAAGTACCAGTTACATACTGGGGGTCAATGTAATCGACTTAATCCGTTTGTCTGTCCTTGTTTGTCCCCTCTGTGTTTAGCCCCCTGTGGGTAGTAAAGAAATATATATTTTGTAAAAGGCTCTATTGCTGGTATTTAAAAATTTATAACTACTAACAATTTCACCAATTCCCAAACCTAAATGACAGAATGGTAAACTTAAGCAATTATAAATTTAGCAGGAAGAAATAAGGAGACTTTGAAGCTAAAAGCAAAATGTTCAGTTTTGTATTAAGAAAGCCTTTATACAGTTACTCAGTCACTAGAAAATATGAACAAGTCTCTCTCAAACCACATGTTTCTGCCTTAAAAATGGATAGACTGGATAATCCAGAGTTGGGTACAAAGTGCTTGAAATACGAAAATAAATTTGCTGGTCTCAGCTTTTATGATATTTATTGTAAGTTTACTGGATCAGAATTAACTTGAGGCTAAACTGGAACAGCAGCAATAATATCTATATGTCAGTCTGTCTG
>NC_043010.1:9739289-9789289 GCF_006345805.1 Octopus sinensis | reverse complement strand
CTAAAGTGGACACCTAATATGCTAAACATAGACGTCAAATCGCCATTACCACGAAGAATGTGTTCACAAGAAAAAATCTCAGCAAAACGCCAAAATGTGAAAATGAGCAAGACAAATGAATATATATGAAATTATTTTGTATATTTTCATTTGTCTTGCTTATTTTTACATTTTGGTGTTTTGCTGAAATTTTTTCTTGAGAACACATTACACATTCTTCATGGTAATAATGATTTGACGTCTATGCTTAGAATATTAGGTGTCCACTTTGGTGGTTATTCTTCTTATTGTATTTATCTATGTAGATAAACTCAATGGATACAATGGAATTCCAGATGTATATCCAACAGCAAGAGCATTTACACTGTATGATGACATTAGGTGCCCAGTAACTGCGGACGAGCTTTGCATAGCATTCTACAAGGATTCACACACACACACACACATATAATATATTATACTATGAATAGACATGGGATGAGGTGGTGAAGCATGACCTTCGAATGCTGGGCCTCACAGAGGCAATGACAAAAGACTGAGACCCAGTGCCACCTGTCTGGCACCCATGCTCGTGGCATGTGGGTTGATCGTGAGTCAATGCTAGTGCTGCCTGACTGGTTGGTACCCATGCTGGTGGCACGTGGGTCAAGTGTGGGTCGATGCTAGTGCTATCTGACCGGCTCCCCATGCTGGTGGCACGTAAAAAGCACCATCCGAACGTGGTTGATGCCAGTGCCCACTGACTGGCTCCCGTGTCTGTGGCACATAAAAAGCACCATCTGAACATGGTCGATGCCAGTGTCCCTTGACTGGTTCCCGTGTCAGTGGCATATAAAAGGGACCCACTACACTCTCAGAGTGGTTGGCATTAGGAAGGGCATCCAGCTGTAGAAACCTACCAGATAAAACTGGCGCCTGGTGCAGCCTATTGGCTTGCCAGTTCTCAGTCAAACTGTCCAAACCATGCCATCATGGAAATGGACATTAAACGATGATGATGATGATGATGATGATGATGATGATGATCATCATCATCATCATCATCATCATCATGGTTAGTGGACAAATGAAAGAAAGAGGCATTCAACATATTTGGTAGGACTACATATATTAGTATTTAATAACAGTTTGATTTGGCTCTATGCAACTTAACATTTCATAAGCTTGATGAGTTAGGTTCATGTGGTAAGCCTACAAAGCATCAAACTGTTATTAAATAAAAACTATTATGTGTGTGTGTCTACACATACATATATGTATGTATGTAAGTTTATGTATGTATGCATATATATATATATATATATATATAATATATTCTGTATCTATCTATCTATCTATCTATATATATATATATATATAGATAGATAGATAGATACAGATATATATATATATATATATATATATATACATATATATATATACATATATTATATATATATATATATTATATATATATATATCTGTATCTATCTATCTATCTATCTATCTATATATATATTATAGATAGATAGATAGATACAGATATATATATATATATATATATATATATATCTGTATCTATCTATCTATATATATATATACATACATATATATATATATATAAACATGTATATATAGTTTACAATTCTGTTAATGTAAGATCAGTAAAAAAGTACTCTATCCAGTGAGAGGCATCAAAACACATACGTGTGTGTGTGTGTGCGTGTGTGTGTGTGTGTGTGAGTGTGCACAACATGCTTTTCATCAATGAAATTCTTTCTCAGAAGATTGGCCAGCCTAAGGCTACAGAAAGAGACATTTGTGGAAGGCACTGCATAGTAGGATTGTTCCCAGAACCATGTAGTTGCAAAGTGAATTTCTCAACCACACAGCTATGCCCATTCATACGATTTCCTTCATTTCCCTCATTCACTCATTTCCCTCATCCACTCATTACCGCTCAGCCTCCCTTTCTCGCAGCCGCATCTACGATTATTATTGTTCAGTGAAACAAATAGTTTAACTATCATACACAACGCCATTTGCTTCATGATCTCAGACACTGATTACTTGCCCTCACTCCAGCATACTCCTTTCTAAAGACAAATATCTGAAATGATGATGATGACGATGAGGAGGATGGTAGTGGTGGTGGTGGTGGTGGTGATGATGGTAGTGGTAGTGGTGGTTTCAATGGCAGAGGTGGTCATGGTGGTTGTTGGTTGTGCAGTCAGTGACGCCGCCGCCGCCAACAATGATGATGATGATGATGATGGTTGTGGCAATGGTGGTGTTTGTGGTGTTGGTGGTGTTGGTGGTGGTGGTGGTGGTAGTAGTAGTAGTAGTAGTAGTGTCGGCGGTGGTGGCAACGGTGGTGGTGGTGATGGTGGTGGTGGTGATGGTAGTGGTGGTGGTGGTAGTGGTGGTGGTGGTATTAGTGGTGGTGGTGATGGCAGTGGTTATTTCAACGGCAGCGGTGGTCATGGTAGTGTTGGTTGTGTTGTCGGTGACGACGACGACAACGATGATGCTGATGGTTGTGGCAATGGTGGTGGTGGTGTTGTTGTTGGTGGTGGTGGTAGTAGTGTTAGTAGTAGTAGTAGTAGTAGTATCAGCGGCGGCGGTGGCAACGGTGGTGGTGGTGGTGGTGGTAGTAGTGTTAGTAGTAGTAGTAGTAGTAGTGTCGGCGGCGGTGGCAACAGTGGTAGTGGTGGTGGTAGTAGTGTTAGTAGTAGTAGTAGTAGTAGTGTCGGCGGCGGTAGCAGTGGTGGTGGTGGTGGTGGTAGTAGCAACAACGATGATAATGGAAAAGAAAAAAAAAATAAATAAATAAAAGTAAAGGAAAGTAGACGCGCGTTTCAAATCTATTCACCATGACGGATGGGCTGAATTATTTCTTCAATTCATTCATATCTAATTATTAATCAGTTTTATTGAGTTATATCTCTGTGAGCGTGTGTGTGTGTGTGTGTGTGTGAGTGACTAATCTAGCTCAGCCAGCATCTCACCATCTCAACAATGCTCGCTCCGCCTTTTCAATGCATCCTCACTCGTTGTTATGAATCTTTTATCTAGAGTTCAGTTTGATCCCTGGTCCATTCACTGGATATTAAGAAATTTCAAATCAGAAATTAGTATAATTCGATGTGTGAGGGACAAGTACAGCAATTAAATGATATAGAATACTGTATTTATCAAGGAAATTATTAAAATCTGAAGAACAATGCTAATGTATCAAACTAGTAAAAGATATTGAACTAAGGGAGCGGAGAGAAAGACAGTCACAGAGAGAGAGGTGGGAGAGAAGGAGAGGAGGAGAGAGACATACAGAGAGAGAGGGAGAGAGAGGGAGAGACATGCAGAGAGAGAGACATACAGAGAGAGAGAGGGAGAGATTTACAGAAAGAGAGAGAGAGAGAGAGTGGCAGATATTAGTGGAGTGTTGTAACTAAGGAAATGTGAATCTCTTCCCCTCTTCCTCTTTTCCTCCACCTTGTCCTCTTTCTTCTTGTTTGTCTTGTTGCTATCATTGTTGCTGTTCTCCTCTTCCTCCTTCTTCAACCACCACCCCCTCCTCCTCCTCCTTCTCCTTCTCCTTGTCTTCATCTTCCTCTTCCTCCTTCTATCTTCTTCATGCTTTCGCTCCTCGTTTTCACTTACACTCAGGTAATTACCTTGCTATCTGTTAAAACTAACTGCGTATATTAACTGTGTATCAAGACAAGGGACAACTGTATATAGTAGCTTAAAACACTAGAAATAACAGCCAAATCTCCACGAAACCCCTTACCCTTGCAAATCAAATCTTACCATTTTATATTATCATTTTAAGGTCTTTCACAGACCAGCACTCCAGGCATGCCTCCAGGCATCTCACCACACATACATTGTTCTAACACATCAGATCTTTCTTGTTTTTACAATCTTTCTTTAGTACATCAATGTATATTGGTGTTTGATGCATTTCCTTTTGATGCTCACGTGTGTTGGCATCCAAAAATACCTTAAAATAAAAATAAAATACAAAGCACAGTCATGGTTGGATGACAAGACGTTTGCTTCCCAGCCACATAAGTTCAGGTTTGGTCCCACAGCTTAACAAGTGGATTTACTTGACAGAAACTGAAGATATATATATATATATATCATAATAATAATTATCATCATCATCATCATCATCATCATCATCATCATTATTATTATTAATATTCCGTAGTTTTATTTTTATAGCGTGCTTTCACTTCACTACCGAGTGCAGCTCTGTGTGCCTTGGGTATGTGCTGTGATTTGTTGTGATGCTCTGATGGTTATTGTATGGAAGGTGTTCTGCACAGGATGTGTGCAGTGCCTAGTAGTGCAATATTGTTATTATTATTATTATTATTATTATTATTATTATCATTATTATTATCATCATCATCATCATGATCATCCAGCGAACTCAAGAGACAACAAATTAGAAATCCAAGCTGGTGTTATGACTAGGGTACCATAGTTTGGGTATTGCACAGGGAATGTCTGTCAAAACTAGAAAATTAGAAGTTTGTTTTAAAAGTAATTTGATTATAAGATGAAAGTGTGATGTTAAGATGACAACAAAAGGGGTTTACTATTATGTACATTTAAAAATACTTTTGACAATGTTTATAGATTAAAGTGTTTTGAGAATTACATAGACAATATTTTTTATAGGATATGAACAGTTCCCATGAGCACTATTTTTTAAAATTTCTTCCATTTTGGGATTTCCTGGTATCTGAGATAGGTATCGACCAGCCCCTTTTGCTATCATTCTTAGGGTACCTATGACAACAGGTATTGTTTTAGTTTTGAGGTTCTACATTTTGCCAATTTCTATTTCAAAACTTTTTGTCTTGACAGATCAATTTATGTTGATTGGGACAGTCATATTGATAAGGAGGAATGATTTTTGCCTGAAATCTTGCAATATAATGTCTGGTCTAGTTGCATCAATTTTTCTGTCAGTTTGAACAGTAAAGTTCCAAAGGAGTAAGATGTAATCATTTTCAAGCACTGGAGGTGTTTTGGTGTTCAGTTAAAATTCATAGTCTCAGATGGATTTTCTTGCCAAAGAAGTGCAACTCTGAAAATGCTAAATATTGTACAGAAACAGCGCTGCTCATTTACAACCAGCATATGTTAAGGTGAAGTGACAGTAACGTGCACACACACACCTCACACACACACCTCACACACACATGCATATGCATACACACATATACACACGAACACTCAAACATATGCATGTACAAACACACACACACATGTAGATATTACATATACTGGTTCAGGCCCTAAATGCAGATTCTGTGACACATTTGATGAAACACTAGACCATCTTGTCTCGAGATGCCCTGTGGTGACACCAAACGATTACAAAAATTGCCATGATAGGGTAGGAAAAAAGCTAAAGTTGACTTTGGTGGGATTTGAACTCAGGACATATTGAACCGGAAGAAATACTGCTAAGCCTTTTGTCCAAAGTAATAATGAACTACAAGCTGGTAGACTGTCATATTAAAAAGTAGAATTTTAAAAATGTCTATATAACAATATTTTTTATTTTCTATTTTCTTAAGTGATTTAAATGTCTCTTCTGCAGTGTAATAGACATAACATTTTGTCTGGCAAATATAAAATATATATCACTGAAATAAGTTGTGGAAATTGATCAGGAATAAGAATTATATGCAGTGATACCTACAGTCTAGAGCCAACCATTGCTGTGGTCAACTATTTTGGCAATGTGTCCAGTAGTTTAATGGACTCTAAACACCTCTAAAAACTGCTGCCAAATACACAGCTCTCTGGTATTATAACATTATTGATTTATATAAGTGAGGTATTAATTGTGGCTTAGCCAGTTTCCATTTCTACAAAAGAGACTGGTCACTCAGATTGGTCAACAGGGAATGAAATCTGAATTATATTTTCATAGAAACCTGATGCTGAATTAATCAGAGCAAGCAAGAATGTCTAGTGAAATGCATTCATTGATTAACTAATAGTTTTACAGGTAACTTTTCATCTATGAATCATTCGAAAGGCTGGAACGTGCATCTCTAAAGCACTGGCAGGATGGACACTCCAGAATGTCTAATAATATGGAGTTTTCATAACGAACCCCTTATAATATTAGAGTGGTTTTGATGAGATAAATTTGTGGCTTCTCCCCACATTATTTTTTTTCCTGTCCCCTTTTGCAACTGTTTCCTTTTACTTAGATAGCCTTTGTTAGTGACTTTGTCAAGGACATGAACTTCCATTAATCTCATTTTGTCTCCCACACAAATCTGAATCCTTAAGCTTAACGATGTTTGTGTATATATGTATATGTATATATAATAATGTATATATATATAAATATATATATATATATATATATGTATATATATATATATATATGTATATTATATATAATAATGTATATATATATATATATATATATATATGAAAGGCGGTGAGCTGGCAGAAACGTTAGTGCACCGGGCGAAATGCTTAGCAGTATTTCGTCTGCCAGACACTGGATGCCTCCCCAAAGACCTTCATCAACTAACGCAGGACCAAGATGGATGGTGTGTGGGGGTCAAAAGTGTCTGAGCAAGCTCAACCAAATGATAATGAACTTTAATGCACACTGTAGTGGATGGAAGCAAATTCTCTGCAATAAACATATAACTACTATTAAGTCTGAGCATCTTTTGCTTCAATAATCTCAGATTAAGGGGAAAATGCTATGCTTGTGATATATAAACATTTGTTGGAAAAAATGTAGCTCGGTTAACTTTGAGAGATGAAAACTCAATGTTTGGGACACTTTATTTTTTGGAGAGGAAGAAAATGCAAGGTAAAGCTTATATCTTTCCCACCTGTGTTCTTATATTCTTTATTCTATATACTTTCTCTTTAAAGAACAAATGTCCAAAATACAAGATGTTATGACACCTCACACTAAAATAACTTATTACAATTTTGTTTATTCTATGAAGTTTTTGAATTAATTTTTGCTAACAGCAGCAACAACCAGCTCCATAGGGTAAAATGGTTGTGGTTGGGGACAGGAAGAGCATCCAGCCATAAAATCCTGCCTCAAATTAATTCCCATCCAACCCACATTAGCATGGAAAAACAAACATTAAGCAAAACAAATTTCAGCTGAATAACTGAAAATATTTATAAAAACCTTGCTCTTATTGCTCATATTTTTACTTCTCTATAGGCTATGGGTTAAGTTCTTTTCCACTAGAATTAGTATAAAACAATAACAGTGATTTTTTTAAAGTTTTAACTTTTTTTTACATGCAATGCATCTTACATTTGTAAGTACATTGAAACCAGTCTCTGTTAATCGATATAAACACCCACTTGAAACTTCATCATGCTCACAAGATAATCAATAATTTAAATCTCATGTTTTCACTCTTATTTTGTTTTCATTAAACTAATCTTTGACTTCTCATGTTGTAGTGGAGTGTGTTTACATGAAAATAGCAAATAAACACGATTTTTTGACACAGGTACAGCCATCACTTTAATGGTTAACAAATTTGCTTCACAACCACATAACAACAGGGTTTCAGGTTCAGTCCCACTCTATTCAGGTTCAGTTCTATTCTACTTGGTTTCAGTCCCACTCCATTCAGGTTCGGTCCCACTCCACTCCTGTTCAGTCCCACTCCATTCAGGTTCGGTCCCACTCCACTCCTGTTCAGTCCCACTCCATTCAGGTTCGGTCCCACTCCATTCAGGTTCAGTCCTATTCAATTCCAGTTTGGTCCCACTCCACTCCTGTTCAGTCCCACTCAATTCCAGTTCGGTCCCACTCCATGAATTTGGTTGTCTCCTATAATAAACTCAGGTCAACCAATAACCTATGAGTGAATGTGGAGAGCAGAAACTGTAAAGCCCATCGTATATATGTGTGTGCATGTGTGTGTGTGTATAAAATCCTGCCATAAAATCCTGCCTCAAATTAATCCCCATCCAACCCACATTAGCATGGAAAAACAAACATTAACCAAAAAGATTTTAGCTGAATGACAGCAAAAATATTTATACAAAACCTATGGTTTCAGGTTATAAAACTCTATTAAAAGAAAATGTGTGTGTGTGTGTGTATATACATATATGTATGTATATAGTTATAATATATATATATATATATATATATATATATACATATACATATACATATATATATATACATACATATACATACATATATATATATATATATATATATATATATATATACATATACATATACATATATATATATACATACATATACATACATATATATATATATATATATTATATATTATATATATATATATGCACTTCACTCCCAAAATGTAACCACGTGGATCATTGGCAATTTTTTCCCTCCATTTTCCTTTTCTCTTAGACTTTTCTCCCTCTCCTGTTTCTGATGAAGAGCATCTGCTCAAAATGTTAAACCATCTTTCTTTCCTGCCCTGAGGATCTGCAAATACTTTATATGTACCACGTCTGCATGTTGCTGTTGTTTGGTGTTTGTTCTTCCTTTTTGGGGATTTACTTTATATATATATATTAATTAACAGGAGATGGATTCAGTATTAAATCTTTATTGGATACAACATATGTTTTGACCCATCAGTTTGGGTCTCATCAGGTACATTGATAAAGATATGTCAGACTATAGATTTTTTGTGTCAGCTGATGTATAACAACAAGTCAGCTGACACTAAAAATCTGTAGTGAGACATATCATTATCAATGTACCTGATGAGACCCAGGGTCAAAACATATGTTGTACCCAATAAAAATTTAATACTGAATCCATCACCTGTACAAACCCACATAAAATCTTGCTTGCAGATTAATCGCTTTAATGAATAGTTAATTACGAAAATTTTACACGTGTTAATATAAGCTACTATTGCTATTTCCAAAACTGCAAAATTTATTCACATCTGTAAACTACAACAATTTGGATTATTTTATCAAATTTTCACAATCTAAAGCTGAAAGGAAAAAATCACAAATTTAATAAGAAAAAAAATTCATTTCCTTTTTAAAACATCATTTAAAAAAGAATGGTTTTATAAAGGAAACAAACAAAATATACCCTATCAATATGAAAGAAACTGAAGAAAATTATATAGTATTTTTCACTGCTTTGTAAAGTATTTTTTTTCTCTGCTTTCATCTTACATTTCCTTTCTACTTCTCACCCAGTTTGGATTTCTTCTTTCATGTCAGTCTCCTGCAATTCTGTTCTTGTTCTCTCTCACCTTTAATCTTATCCGCTTCTGGCTACACTTGAGCTTTACTTTACTCGGTCCATGCTTTTTCCTTGATTGTGTAGCACTTCTTACATGTTGAAATGTCGACAGTGTTCACTTAAGCTTCCCGTATTTGCCTCAACATTTTGTAAAACCTTTTAACTAGAAATATTACCAAATTCTACTTAAGAGTTGTTAATCTAGGGATAAAGTCATTCATATTTCTTTTTAATCAAATTCTTCATCCTACAGCTTCTGCAATTTACCTCCTCGACATTCCTGTCTTCACAGTCACTACCAACATTGGTATGTGGTGGTGATGGTGGTGGTGTGGTGGTGGTGGTGGGGATAGAGGTGAGGTGGGAAGGGTGGAGAGAGAGAAAAATGAAAGGAAAGAAAAATTTTTCTGTTTGCTTTCCACTGGGCTGAAATGTTCCATCATGTGTAATTATAGGCAGAACAGATTGGAGGAACTGTCTACTTCACTCATTTATTGGAATTCCCCAGTTTTATGAGCTCTGACTCAGTCATCTAAATCTTTTTTTCTTATTTTCTTTAAAGCGATTATTCTTCTTTGCCATTTGTTAACTCAAAGCATTTGTTCATAGCTTTCATCGTTTCCATCTATATCTCTTTACTTCATTTATTATTTGGCATTACAAATTTGCCGATCATTATATCAGCTTTATTAAATATCACACCCACCACTCTTTCTGTCACCAGAAATAGATTTTAAAGTAATGTTAGCGTCCTTTATTTTTTTTTATAATTATTTAAAAAATTTTTTTATGTTAAATCAAACTGAAAATAATGCACAGCAATTATTGTTCCAAGTTTTTTTTTTTTAGTTTTTAAAAAAATTTTTTTCTTTGGTGAAGTGTTAAAGAAGAGTAAATTACACCTAACTCATCGCTTCATTATTGCTACTCATTGTACTATTATTGCAAGGCATTCGCAGCTAGTTGCATAAACCGACAATACTTTCAACTAAATGCTTCTACAACTGACTCTAAACTGCTTCCTTTTGTATAAGCTGTATGCATCTTCTCTTCTCACTCCTTTGCTTCTTTCTCTTTTTTTTTTCTCTCTTCTTATTCACCCCCATAGCATGCTGAATTTAAATCAGCTAAGATTTGTGTCTCTTAAAAGCCATTCGATATTACTTGAATACTCCGTAATGGTTTCCAGTAGTGTATAAACTCTTATCAACAATGACAAATAATAATAATGATAATGATAATAATAACAATAATAATAATAATAATAATAGTAATAATAATGATAATAATAATAATAATAATAATGATAATAATAATGATGATAATGATGATGATGGTGATGATGATGATGATGATGACGACGACAGCGCCGACAATAATAATAATAATAATAATAATAATAATAATAATAATAATGATAATAATGATGATGATGATGATGATGATAGTAGTAATAATAATAACAATGATGATGATGATGATGATGATGGTGATGGTGATGGTGATGGTGATGATGATGATAGTAGTAATAATAATAATAATGATAATAATAATAACAATGATGATGATGATGATGATGATGATGATGATGATGATGATGATGATGATGATGATGGTGATGATGGTGGTGATGGTAATGATGATGATGATGGTGATGGTGATGATGATGATAACAACAGTAATAATAAATATATATATAAAGCAACGTGAAATGAAAATATGCTTTCTGATGTTAAGATTTCCTGTTATAAATTTTGGAATCAATAAATACCAGTAGTTAAGGGTTCAAAGTAGCAGAGTGTTGTTGTTGTTAAAGATTTATCTTAAACACTTAGCAAGTCAGTCAGTAAACAATGCCAGAGTCTCTGAGAAGAAGTGAAAAATCTGAACTGAGCTGACCAGAATATTCCAAGTCTTAAGTGGATTTCTATTCTTGCTGTTTGTTGTTAATGTCAAGACTGTTGCGTTTATCTACAAACTGTATGCAGACACAGTGGAGGCGCAATGGCCCAGTGGTTAGGGCAGCGGACTCGCGGTCGTAGGATCGCAGTTTCGATTCCCAGACCGGGCGTTGTGAGTGTTTATTGAGCGAAAGCACCTAAAAGCTCCATGAGGCTCCGGCAGGGATGGTGGTGATCCCTGCTGTACTCTTTCACCGTGGAGGCGCAATGGCCCAGTGGTTAGGACAGCGAACTCGCGGTCGTAGGATCGCAGTTTCGATTCCCAGACCGGGCGTTGTGAGTGTTTATTGAGCGAAAACACCTAAAGCTCCATGAGGCTTCGGCAGGGGATGGTGGTGATCCCTGCTGTACTCTTTCACCACAACTTTCTCTCACTCTTACTTCCTGTTTCTGTTGTACCTGTATTTCAAAGGGCCGGCCTTGTCACTCTCTGTGTCACGCTGAATATCCCCGAGAACTACGTTAAGGGTGCACGTGTCTGTGGAGTGCTCAGCCACTTACACGTTAATTTCACGAGCAGGCTGTTCCGTTGATTCGGATCAACCGGAACCCTCGTCATCATAACCGACGGGAGTGCTTCCATCCATCCATGCAGACACAGCCTATTAAGCAAACATATAGTTCTCTCTACAATATAATTCAACTATATACACATTTTTTTTTGTGTGTGTATATTCACAAAATTAATAAATAAATAAATAAATAAAAAGTCATTAGGAAAATTCATATATCCAGCATTTAAAGAGATGCGATTATAGAATAATTCTGGGATAGCATCATTCATTCTGACAGATTTTACATAAAACTCAAAGATAACTTTATATATGTGATATTCTGTGTAACAACAGCTTATGCTTAAACTATACTCTGTGGACTATGCTTAGATAAAAAGATATTTTTTAACTCATGTATATAGGCCATCAATAGTTTGTGGAAGCTAATTCAATTAGTTTTTTACAGAAATATAATTTGTGTATCATATGAAAAATATATTAAAAGATTAAAATAAAAAATGACTTGAAGATATACAGCATGTATTTTTTTTTTATTTGTATTCCTTTTATTGTTGCATTTTGGGAAGGTCATAGTGTTTGTATATCACTTTAGTTTTATTATGAATTAAGTAATTCATAAACAAAAAAAATAAACTATTCTAGTTAATCTATATATATATAAAGCTGAAGTTGTCTGTGTATGGCAGGTTTGGTAGCCTTAAACTAACACTGTCTCCTCCGAGACCCTGTGGTGCAAGTTGATCAAAATTGAGAGTATGATAGAAGAAGGCTTGCTCTTCCTTCCATAGAAGAAAAAATTCAAATCGGACCATGTTAACACCAAAAATTATTTACATCAAAAAGGTGCTTTTTTTTCTATGAAAATTCCTATATTTTACGATTTTTTTACTGCTGTCTCGCCATTTTTCGGTATATTTCAACAAGAAAAATGTTCACTTAAAGAGAATAACAAGCTACATAATGCAAAATTTTTACTTTTCAAAAATTCCAATTCTAAAGGGTCGAAAAGGAAACAAGCCCGAGCAACGCAGGGCTATACTGCTAGTTTATAATAAAACTGAAGTAATAAAAGTTAAGTATATCTGATGCATGTGTTTTCATTAGCAGTTTGATCCTCCTAGAGTACCAAAATAATTCTACAAACTAAATAAATACAAATAGGCATAGCAGTGGCTATGTGGTAAGTAGCTTGCTTACCAACCACATGGTTCCGGGTTCAGTCCCACTGCATGGCACCTTGGGCAAGTGTCTTCTACTATAGCTTGGGGTTGACCAAAACCTTGTGACTGGATTTGGTAGACGGAAACTGAAAGAAGCCCGTCGTATATATGTCTATATATATGTGTGTGTGTGTATGTTTGTGTGTCTGTGTTTGTCCCTCCAACATCATTTGACAACCGATGCTGGTGTGTTTACATCCCCATAACTTAGCAGTTTGGAAAAAGAGACCAATAGAATAAGTACTAGGCTTACAAAGTAAAAGTCCTGGGGTAGATTTGCTCGACTAAAAGTGGTGCTCCAGCATGGCCACAATCACATGACTGAAACAAGTAAAAAAGTAAAGAGTAAAGAGTATACAAAAATTATTAATTTCTTTTTATTCCATTTAGAAGAGGAATTTCAGAATTTTGGCAATCTTAGATAGAAATCAGTTAATCTTGTCACTGCCAACAAGCCAGAATTCAACTTATTGCAACTAATTTATAACTAATAGCCAGCTTGCTGCTATGATCAAATTTTAGATTTAAAAATTTTAATTCTAAATCTAACAAATAGAACATGCAACCTAAAATACAGTCAAAATTGCAATCATTGTATCAATATTTTTTTTTAAGTATTGAAAAAATAAACTTAAAGGGCAGAGGCAAAAATTACACCATGTGTTATCATATTTGAATCCTCTCAAGTTACCCATTGTCAAAAAGGGAAACAAAATACATGATAAGTGTTAATATTTACAAAAAATATCCATGAAATCTAATTTTTATAACATTTAATATCATACCATCCAAAATGTCTTAAAGGAAAGTGTCACTAAAATAGGCGTTAGTACTATTAAATACTTTAAAGTTATAGTTAGAATTCCAATAACTAAAGAATTCTAAGTTATAGGGAATTCCTCAAAGGAATTCCCTATAACTTTTAATAATTGATGCCATTTTTAAGCATATTGCATTATTTTTAACATTAATAAACAGTTTATGAGACTTAATTCATTACACAGAATTTTGATTAAAGAAAAATTAGTTTTTCTATATCAGTGGTTTTCAACCAGTGTTCTGCAGAATAGTCCAGGGGTTCCGCAAGAAATTACAAAACTGCTAAAATCGGCAGTAATTTTTAATTATCCTGTGCAGATATGTGTGCATAAGACTATTAAATCATTGCACAGGGGTTCCTTGAGCCAGTGGAATGTTTCCTTGGGGTTCCGCTCCAGCAAAAAGTTTGAAAAGCACTGTTCTATATCATAGCATGTTGTCTTATTTCTAATATCAGCATTAAGTTAGTAGCAGCTAGTTCGTTGCAGTGAGTTGAGCTTCAGGTAATTGGCTGCCATCAGTTGTCCGAGATCCATTTGAAATTGAGAGCACAATAGAGAGTGTTTAGTTGGTTATTAGTTCTCTCTTCTTCCGCATCTTACATTTCCAGAAAGAGATAGTCCACAATGCAAGAGATGTTAGGCCCCCACCTAAATCACGATTGATCCTCATCTAAATCAACTGTGTACTGGGCTAGTTTTTCATTAACTTGGCAAATGTATGTCCTCTATGAAGTTCGTCCATGAACATGGCTAGGCTTGGAAGCCAGTGCTGTCCTAAAGCATGAGCACAAGGGTAGTTTCCAGTGCAAGGCACCTCATGGACCTAAGGAGGCTCCATACTGATCTATGTATGTTCTAGTTGTGTGAATGTAGGGGATCCTAGTGCATTGCTTTGCTTGAAGTCTTATAATGTTGCTGCAACAACCCTGACAGAAATCATATTTTCTGTTATTGTAAAGAGTGTCTCTATTACACTATTACTCTATTACTTGTTTCAGTCATTTGACTGCGGCCATGCTGGAGCACCGCCTTTAGTCGAGCAAATCGACCCTGGGACTTATTCTTTGTAAGCCCAGTACTTATTCTATTGGTCTCTTTTGCCGAACCGCTAAGTGACGGGGACGTAAACACACCAGCATTGGTTGTCAAGCAATGCTAGGGGGACAAACACACACATATATATATATATATACATATATACGACAGGCTTCTTTCAGTTTCCGTCTACCAAATCTACTCACAAGGCATTGGTCGGCCCGGGGCTATAGCAGAAGACACTTGCCCAAGATGCCACGCAGTGGGACTGAACCTGCAACCATGTGGTTGGTTAGCAAGCTACTTACCACACAGCCACTCCATATATCTGATGATATATTTAGATAAGCATATCCAAACTTTACTTTATTTGAAATGGCTTAGTTGGTTATAGAATTAAAACTTTACTTTGCAAATCTTGTATTGAAATAATTTTGGCTTTCTATACTAGTAAGGTTTCATCAATAACAGAAACACAGAGAGAATACGCAAATGCTAGACATCACTCAATATCACTGGTTTCACTTAGAATTCATTTTCCTAAAAAAAAAAAAAAAAATCAACAGCTAATTGCATTAGCACAGATTTTTCTCAGTTGATACTATTTTACATTCAAGAAGATTAATTCTTTATTGAATAGTTGCAGGTCAGTAGAGTGCCATTGATTCATGTATAAAAGGATTCACTCTAATGCTCTAAGCAATTACACTCTTCACCAGCCAACAAGGGAGTTACTTTATTGTCACACAGTTTGCTAAAAATAGCAACCAAATCTCTCTCTCTCAAATCACAGCATACATTGAATGATATTGTCTCCCAGTACAAAAGGAAAAAGTTAGGGTGGTCACAGCTTGAAATGAGTGTTAAATATATATCTGGAGGATCACAGCCTAGCTCTTCACAAGCCAATATAAAAGTTTTTGTGGGGTAATTTGATCTGCTAGAATTGACAGCCAAATATTTCTCAAATCACTATCTGCCATTTTATGAAATGAAATGTTACATTGGATAATGTAACCCTAGATATAAAGATGAGATGATCATGGCTGGAATACTTATCATAAGTCTGCTCAGTCAGGGTTGACTAATTGCTAAACAGTATGTAAAACTAAGGAGGCGCAATGGCCCAGTGGTTAGGGCAGCGGACTCGCGGTTGTAGGATTGCGGTTTCGATTCCCAGACCGGGTGTTGTGAGTTTATTGAGCGAAAACACCTAAAGCTCCATGAGGCTCCGGCAGGGGATGGTGGTGATCCCTGCTGTACTCTTTCACCACAACTTTCTCTGACTCTTATTTCCTGTTTCTGTTGTACCTGTATTTCAAAGGGCCGGCCTTGTCACTCTCTGTGTCACGCTGAATATCCCCGAGAACTGCGTTAAGGTTACATGTGTCTGTGGAGTGCTCAGCCACTTACACGTTAATTTCATGAGCAGGCTGTTCCGTTGATTGGATCAACTGGAACCCTCGTCGTCGTAACCGACGGAGTGCTTCCATGTAAAACTAATCACCACTTTGTCTAACGTATGGAAATGTCTATAGTAATAATGATATTTAATTTCTTTACTTGTTACTGTTTACTTTAAAAGTAATATTTTTCCTCTTTTCTTTCAGATGCCTGGGATGTTTTGAGATTAGCATCTTATCAAAAGTTGTAGCAGTAATGAGTCATAATACACTGGTAACTCTGTGGACATTGTTGTCTCTGGTTCCGATCTCCACCTGCGTCGACCTCACCTACCATGTGGAGGAGGAAAAGAGTGAAGGAAGCTTTTTAGGAGATATTGCATCGGATTCACATTTGCTACACAATGTACATCTGGAGGATCACCATTTGATTACATTTAGTCAACTTCTGCGTAGCACCACCAAAAGTTCAGGGCTGTTCAATGTTTCAAAGACAGGAAAATTATTTACGGCTAGAAAGCTGGATGCTGAGTCTCTTTGTATGTACAACACAGAATGTTTCAGGATAGTGAAAGTTGCTGTTAAAAGAGCTGAAACATTTATGAAAATACTTAAAATCAAGGTAATATTAGAAGATATTAATGACCATAAACCTCAATTTCAAAAGAAAGAAATAACAATAGAATTTTCTGAAGATGATAGCAAAGGAGCCAGAAGATCATTACCTAATGCTGTAGATAAAGATGTAGGGCTTTTGAATTCACAGATTACATATCAGTTAAAGAAAAAGAAAGATGAGCCATTTACATTAACAGTTTCTAAGAACCTGGATGGCACCTCAGAATTGTCCATCAATTTAGGAGAACGACTAAATCGAGAAGTAAAAGATATTTATTCACTTCAAGTAATTGCAAAAGATGGAGGATATCCTACAAAACAAAGTATTCTAGGTGTAAAGATTTCAGTTACTGATGTCAATGATAATGTTCCTATTTTCTCACAGAATATCTACAATGTTTCAATAAAAAACGAACTACATCAAGAAGCCCCTATTGTTGTTCTCTCAGCAAAAGATATGGACATTGGAGAAAATGCAAATATCACTTATCACTTTACACTGAAAACATCAGATATTGCTAAAGATCACTTTAAACTCAATAAACAAACCGGAGAAATTTTCCTACAAAAGATATTTGCATTGGGTCAAACATTGGTTCATAAGCTATTCGTTCGAGCTACTGATGGAGGACGACCTCCTTTGAGTTCAATTGCAATGGTTGTTGTTAATGTGGTGAACCAGCAAAATAATGCACCAAATATAGATGTGAACTTTGTTAGCGCATTAACTGAAAACAGAGTGGCTATTTCTGAAGATATCAAAATAGGCAGTTTCATTGCTTATGTAATGGTCACTGATAATGATATTGGAGAGAATGGTGAAGTCACTTGTGATCTAAAGCATAAAACCTTTCAGCTTTTAAGTTTAGGGTCCAAAGAATATAAAGTAATTGTAAAACAAGCTGTTGATAGGGAGAAAGAGGATAATTATGATATCACAATATCTTGTCAAGACAAAGGTACCCCACCCTTAAAAACAGAGAGCAAGTTCTCAATTCAAGTATTAGACGTCAATGACTTAAGGCCACAGTTCTCAAAACAAACTTTCAAATTTTTGACCTACGAAAACCAGAAACCAAATTTTCCAATTGGCTTTATTAATGCCACTGATCAAGACACAGGAGTTGGAGGAGAGTTAACTTATTTCTTATTAGAAAGCAATAAAAATTACCTTCCTTTTAAAATTACAAAAAATGGTTTTATATCAACTACAAGAACATTAGATTGTGAACAAAAAGAAATTTATAAATTTAAAGTTTTAGTAAAAGACAACGGAATTCCTTCTTTAAACAACACAGCAAATGTTATTGTTGAAGTTATGGACGAGAATGACAATGCTCCATATTTTGTTTTCCCTAACATTAATCCTTTCAGTCTTGATATTTTTTATCATCCTCAGTCAAAGAATAATATTACTGTTCTGAAAGCTTCTGACAGAGACAGTCGAATGAATGCTTTTCTCAGGTATGAAATAGTGGGAGGAGATGACAAGCTGATGTTCAAAGTGAATCCTTACACTGGTCACTTGTCATTCTCTCGTCCAATTTACCAAACTGATGCTGGGACATACAGGCTAAAAGTAGCTGTCAAAGATAATGGTACTCCCACACTATCAGCAACAACTACACTGTCTTTGAAAGTCATATTAAGCAATAACACATCAGAAATGCTCACTGCAACATACAAACAAACAGATGGAATGATAAATCTTAATTTAGCCATTGTTATTGTTGTTGTAGCAGTAATATTATCAGTGGCTCTTGTTATTTTCATAACAGCTTGTGTTGTCAGATACAACAATTTGAAAAATACCTCTCATGGGGCAAAATTAAATCATATGAATAAGTTTTGTAGAGAAAAGAGGAACTTAATATCAGAGACAAGTAATTCTATTGTGACATTAAGAAGTCCAGATGACATAAGAAGTAGCCAGATGTTTAGATCACGCAGTCAACTTTATCCAGATGTTGAATCACAAAACGACTGGGATTCCTCTTCATCCAGAACATTACCAGCAACTACTCAGGTAAGGATATCATCTTTTGTTATAAAATTGTTTTAATTTAGTAGTCAGCAAGTTGAGCTCATGATCATAATGTCATGGGTTCGCTCCTTGGACTGAGTAGAACATTGTGTTCTTGAGCAAGGTTCTTCATTTTGAGTTACTGATTTGAAAAGAGTACCAGCTGAGTACTGGTATGTTTTTATTTCCCCCCCCCCCCCTAATTGTCATATCTTGGATGTTTTACTGGGTCAAGAGGGTAGAGCCTTGAGGATGACTGTGTTTACTAACAACCACCTAAGTACCTAAAACAATTCATGAATACGGTACATGGTACAAATCATCTGAATAACAGGTACAGTATTAGTCTGTACCTGTGCTTGCATACAGAACCATCTTTTTAGATGCTTATGGACATTAAAAATAACGAGTCAACTCAAATGAAGAATCAGTCCTGAAATTCTTCTTTTTCTAACACATATAAACTTAAGAATTAATTTGGCTTTTATACAACTATCTATTGTTCTATATATCATCTATACTATATATAATATAATATAATATATTATACTATATTATACTATATTATATCATATTATATTATATTATATCATATTATATTATATTATATTATATCATAATATATTATATTATGTTATATTATGTTATATCACATTATATTTTTGTGTGGTTCTATTTCCTGTAATCACATGGCATGTAGCCATATCTTGTAAAGAAAGTTGAACCATATTTTACAAGCAAAAAACAATGAAAATATAAAGTTATCTGATATAAACTATACCAGGAAATTTTTGATATTTAGAAATGTTTGTAGAAATTTCAATATCCATTTTAGAAGAAACTGAAACAAATTATAGTTCCAAGTTTCTAAGAGAAAGATTTCACAGTCGATGAAAAAAAAAGGGTTAATTAGATAAAGGAAATAATAATAGAAAGTATAATTATTGTTATATTCAAGGCCAACTTCACTTCTCATCCTTCCTGGGTCAATAAAATAAAGTAGCTAGCAAGCAGAGGAATTTATCAAAGTGGTTATGCTATACCTTGGGCCTTATGCTTATGTAAGAAATCATATTTAATGACAGGTATAAAATGTCAGTAGAAATATTAAACTAGTATCTAAGTGGATTACATATTGACTTTGTAGTTCATAGGTTTTTATGAGTTCTACTCTGCTTCCATGAATGTTATTTTGTCTCTGTGCCAGGCACTTAAATCTGTTTCTCTATTCACTATGCAATGGGGGAAGTAAGTGTCAGTTCTTCAGGAAATGTTACTTGTGATATCCATGGATCTTATTTAAGGCGGTGTTTGTCGCTGATTCACTTAATGCTATATATAAAAAAAAAAGCATGGTATTTCAAATGCATTCACATCATTTTTGACTCATCTTTTCTTTCTGCCAACCCAGGTCGATAAAATAACTTCCAGTCATTTACTGAAATCAATAGGGTGACAGATTGGCAAAGTTGTTAGGGCAACATGTAAAATGCTTTGCAGTATTTCTTTCTGACTACTACCATTTAAAATTCAATTTCTGTTGTGATATAAGCTTCGCCTTTGATTCATCTGCACTGGATAAAATGATGTACCAGTCATGTACTAGGGTCAATGTAATTGACTAGCTCCCTTTGCTTATCAATTGCTGGTCATGCGCCTAAATTAGAAAAATTTACTAAAACCCATTCTATCAACTTTACCATTTTCATATAAACGTGTAGCTTTGAGTCAATGTAAAAGTTATCTGTCACAAAACTATTCAATATGTAATAAAGTCATTATGAATATTCATTTACTAAAACAAATTTGATTCCTTCTGATAGTCAAAGACAGTTAATTTAGATGCTTGATACCATTTCCTCATTGTAAATAAATTTAACTAAAGAAAGATTTGGTTGTGTTTAATGTTACGAAATCTAGCAACAGTTAATTGATGAGCTTAAATAAATTTACTCAATTAGCAAATGTAAATACCATTAATTAGTACAAGGAATCCATAAATGCTGCCTTTTGTTGCCGTGGCAATAACTTTTTAATAATTTGAATTTCTAACCCAGATACAAGTCAACAAGAGGAAGGATTTCCGACCCTGCTATAATTATTTCTAAGTTTTAGCAAAGCGCAGCTATTGGTACTTATTTTATTGACTCCAAAAGGATGAAATGTAAAGTCAACTAGCAGCATAGCCCGGCGTCGCCCGGGTATGTAAGAGCCCCTAGTAGGCAACGACTAATCCCAATCTAGTTCTTTCCCTCTAGGGAACGAAGGCGCATGTGTAGGTTGCAATGTCTTCTCTTCACTCGAATACTTCTATGTATACGATGTTCCTAGCTGTCTCCCGATTGCAAGTTGCGAAAACTACAACAGAAAATGTGTTGTATATAAAAAGCTTAGATTCTCGACCCCATGTCGAATTTATCGATTTTTTTTCAGAACTGGGGGAACTTTTCAAAATTTTCGCTGCGTTAGTTTTGACTTATGACATTGGGCTATGTGTGTGTCAAGTTTCATCAGAATCGATTGAAAGTCGTGGTCAGGGTGAGGGTACAACCTGACAGCCACACAGACACACAGACAGACAAACTGCCGTTTATATATAGAGAGATCACAGTGGCATTTGAACTCAGAATGTAAATCCACAAGAAATGCTGTCGAGCATTTTGCCCAACTGGTGATAGGAATAGAATCTGGCAGTTGATGTCAAGCTAAAATTGAAACAAATAAGCAAGGAATGATCTCCTAACTCATCTGCAAGGGAAGTGGCCCCTGCCCTATAAGAACTGACACAAACCATGATGGCCCATCTAAACTCGTGCCAACTTAGAACATGGACATAAAAATGATGTTGCTGCTTGTTTGTTTGTTTGTTTGTTGAGGGAAACAGTCTTCGTCCTAGAGTGGGAGAAGTCTGAAACGTGGTCCTTTGCTATTCGTAAGACCCGCAGAAGAGAAAGCAGGTCAACCCCCGACATCGAGAGCATCGATGGATGGATGAATGTGCATCCAGGCTCAGCGGTTGCGTAGGAAGTCGGGGACAAGAAACAGGAAGAAAGAGTGAGAGAAAGTTAGAGCAAAAGAGTACAACAGGGGTCGCCACCACCCCCTGCCGGAGCCTCGTGGAGCTTTAGGTGTTTTCGCTCAATAAACACACACAACGCCCAGTCTGGGAATCGAAACCACGATCCTCCGACCGCGAGTCTGCTGCCCTAACCACTGGGCCATTGCGCCTCCACTGATGTTGCTGCTGTCGTTGTTGTCGTTCATGGTGGTGCTTTTTATTCAAATGTATAATATAGAATACAACATAATTTTCAGAAGAGAGAGAGACAGTATCAGTTTAGGGCTGGGATTTGTTAACCCTTTAGTGTTCAGATTCTTTTCTTCTCTAGACACAACGCCCGAAATGTTGGGTAAGGGGCCAGTCGATTAGATTGACCCCAGTATGCAACTGGTACTTAATTTATCGACCCCGAAATGATGAAAGGCAAAGTCGACCTCGGCGGACTTTGAACTCACAACGTAAAGACAGACAAAATATCGCTAAGCATTTTGCCCGGCATGCTGACGTTTCTGCCAGCTTGCCACCTTTAGTGTTCAGATTACTCTTTTAAATGTAATACTTTTTCACTCAAATTGTTTTTAATTAATCATGCATTATCTTATAGCTTTGAGGTTTCAATGATTGTTTATTTGAATATAAGACATGTAGAATATTTAGGCCAGATATGGCCAGTTTAAATACTAAAGGGTTAAAGAATGATCCAGTGAGACGATATTAAAATGAAATATATCCAAGATCTTATCTTTCTAACACCAATACATTTACTGCAGAACTTGTAAATAGTATGACTGGAAACAGTATGCTAACCAGAGCAGTGAAACGCTGTATGTAACTATATATATTTCTTTACTACCCACAAGGGGCTAAACACAGAGGGGACAAACAAGGACAGACAAACGGATTAAGTCGTTTTACATCGAACCAGTGCGTAACTGGTACTTAATTTATAGACCCCGAAAGGATGAAAGGCAAAGTCGACCTCGGTGGAATTTGAACTCAGAACGTATCGGCAGACGAAATACGGCTATGCATTTTGCCCGGTGTGCTAACGTTTCTGTCAGCTCGCTGTATGTAACTATATAACTGAATCAAAGACTTAGTGATCTATCTCATGATATCAGAAAATACTATAATATGTAAACGGAGTGAATACAGAAAGTAGTAGGGGAAAACATACTTGATAACAAAGTGCTTTCGAGTGTTAAATACAAACAAGAGTAAGAGTGAAGAGATGTAGAGCAAGTGGGCCAAAAAGGAATATAAAAATATACTTGTTGAAACATCTTAAAGAAGCAGTACTTATTTCATAGAGAGTGAAAGTTTGTTACAGAATCAATACAAAGGCATAACTATAAGCTCAAGGAAAGACGACTTCCAGCAGTTTCAGAATTTATGGGTGTAGAAGTAAAAGTAACACAAATGAAGGTATATGTTTGAAAGAAAGTGTATTTCAGACGAATGTAGATTGTGTTCTTTTTTAACCAAAAACAATTCTTTGGTTTATTGTAAAATGATGACACCCAAGAAACACATCCCAAATGCAGTAATGGCCAATGAATTCTAGTCAAGTCTAGATTCAAACATGTCATTAGTCAGTATATTTCAAAAGTAATCTTTAATTCTGTACTAAGTCACACAGTGGGAGAAAAAAAACTAAATTGTGTAAAGTCAGTCTGTAGAACCTTCATGAATACACCTAAGCAAGTGGAAATAAAAGTCAAGATGTAAAGGGGGAAGTCTTCTATATTTACAGCTACAGTGGCTACTAGCTGGAATATACCATCACCATGCATAAATAGAAGGCTACATACAAAGCACTGATGTGGCCTCAAAATGGATAGGTATATTCTGGAACACCAATATAGCCTCAAGATAATCATATAGCCTCAAGGCGGAGAGCTGGCAGAAACGTTAGCACGCTGGGCGAAATGCATAGCCATATTTTGTCTGCCGTTACGCTCTGAGTTCAAATTCCGCCGAGGTCGACTCTGCCTTTCAGTCTTTCGGGGTCAATAAATTAAGTACCAGTTACGCATTGGGATCGATGTCATCAACTTAATCCCTTTGTCTGTCCTTGTTTGTCCCCTCTATGTTTAGCCCCTTGTGGGTAGTAAAGAAATAAGATAAACATCTTATTGAATGTTAGAAAGACAGCTCTTCTCGCCTAGCTACTTACCACACAGCCACTTGTGTAGATGAAAGACAGAGAGAGAATCAGAGAGCGTAAGCAAGTGAAGAGAATTTCAGCTGCTGCATAGTGGTCCTTAAGTTAGCAGATGTTAGGTTTGTTTCATATTGCTGACTGTTCATATTGCTGGCTCTTCGTGTTTGGTGGGTTTGGCTGTTGACAGCATTTAATATTGAACAGCACCTGATGTAAATACACGAATATGTTTTGTCCTCTGTTCTTGTCTCCTCTGTGTCACCAACAATAAAAATTATGCTGTCACCAGTTTGAGAAGAGATGGTTGTGAGTTGGATGAATTGCTGATAGAAGTCTTATTTTTTATTTATCATATATTTATTGTTAAAAGATAGTACTGAACATGACAGTCTAGGGAGGAACAATAGAGCAACAACAAAAAGTTCTATTCATAGTAATTGTGTGTGCTCATAGAGAAACATGAATATTCATGTGTCAGTGATAAGTGTACCAGTGTTATGATACACTGTTAGTATACAGTTACTTGACAGTGTTAGTATACACTGTTAGTATTAGTATACAGTGTTAGTGCCAGTGTTAGTATACACTGTTAGTTCAGCATTTTGATCTTCACAGCAATTGAAAACAAGTATTTGGTTCAAGTCAATGTATAAACCTGCTATATATTTGTATATATGTGAATATGTATGTGTGTGTGAGGGTACATTAATTTTATATATACATACAAATATATAATTGATATAGGATAAAATTTTTTCGGGAAAAAATTTTATCAATGGCCAGCATATCAAAAAATGCCTTTAAAGTTAAAATTTATACATAATTTACAAGATATATATATATATATTTGAAAGCTTTATATTAATGGAAAACCTATATAATTGGCTGATGAGCACTCAGCATCTTAAATCTGTTGTAATACTTACAACTTTTAATAAAGTGATGTAGTGCGAAACAATTGTACCAAATTACCGGAGTCATTCTTGTTGCTTATTTTGATTATATATATATATATGTATATCGATGGAATGGAAAGGGCAAGCTGGTATGCATGTTTGACTACTGGTAATAGATACATAGATATAGATATATATGTTTGTACATATATATATATGTATATATACATACACACACACACACACACTCACACACATACATGGCTTTCTTTTCACTCCTATGTACATACTTTTCCCTTTTCTATCTGATACTCCCTCTACCCATCACTCACATGCATGTCATTCTACACCAATTTATTCTTTTCCTTACTTCCAGATGTGTATCCAGCGAATAGCAACTACAGACAGCATACTAGAAGATAGTACACTTATGATTCCAAGTCTTAGGAGAGAGACTCTGTCTTCTCATACTGATTTCGGACATGGTTGGAGTGAAGGTGACTCCGGAGAGTATGAAGAGATTCCAGGTGAGTCACTCAATACCTGTATATTTTTAACTCCCCTGCTTGCAAAGTTACCATGTATCCATGAAGTTAAGTTACTGGACAACTGACTCAGTTGACCTAATGAGAACCCACTAAACCCATGAAACAGAAAAGAAAAAACAAAATAATCATCATCATCATTATCATCAATATCATCAACATCATCATGATCATAGTCATCATCATCATTGTCATCATCATTTATATATATGTATATCATCTATATATATGTATATATATATATGTACAAACATATATGTGTGTGTGTATATGTGTGTGTATATGTGTATATATATATATATATATTTATATATATATATATATGTATGTATATATATATGTACAAACATATATATCTATATCTATGTATTCAGTATCGTTGTCACCATCATCATCATCATCATCTGCACTCTTCCTTCTCTTCATCATCATCATCATCATCGTTGAGGGTCCATATAGGATTTTGTTAAAATTTATTGGCAATTAATTGATTATAATTCTACAATATACAAACTATTTCAACAATTATTTACACAATTCCTAATAAATGATTGTAATTAATTATAATTAATTATAAAAATATAATAGGATTTTTCAAATATCAAATGGTAATGAGGGTCCATTTGAATAAAATAGGAGTCAAAGGGTCTGTGAGTGAAAAATGATTGAGAATCACCGATGTAAACCTTTCAAGATGATTTGTTCCTTCTCTGCCATGCCTGGCTCATAGGGCCGGTTTTCTAGTTTCCTTGGTGTATAGGTTTTTCCCCTGGATGGGACGCCGGTCCGTTGCAGGTGAGCTGCAAGATGCAGGAGGAAAGAGTGATAAAAAGTTGTGGCAAAAGAATCAGCAGAAGTTCACCATTACCTTCTGCCGAAGCCGCGTGGAGCTTAGGTGTTTTCGCTCATAAACACACATTACCCAGTCTGAGATTCGAACCCATGATCCCTAGACCACGAGTTCACTGCCTTAACCACTAGGCCATGCACCTCCACCTTTCATGATGATGCTTCAGCAAGACTGCAGTCTAGAGACTGAAATGGATTAAAGGACTAAGAAATGGTTTATAAAGTGCATGCACACCTAAAGTGCATGCACACCTAGAAGCAAAAAGAATATGATTCTTGTACATTTGGTTTGGTGAGAACAACTGTCACTCACTTTCTGATCACATAAATCCATTAAAATAGATTTTGATCTGGAAGAAGAAGCAGCACAAATCAAATGTTGTGTTGAGTTTAAAGCAAAATTAATCTTATTAGAATTAAGATTTAAAATTGAATTCAGGCTGAAGCATAATTTTTGTTCAGAGAAAAAGAAATGTCAACAGGATACTGCAGTAAATGGATTAATTATTTCAGTTATAGCTACAATCATGCATCACAAGCATAGGTGTAGGTGGATAAGAAGTTTTGTTTCGCAATCTCGTGGTTCCAGGTTTGATGTTACTGTGTAGCAGCGTGGATAGTGCTTTTACAATGGCCCCGGTTTGAATACTACTTTGTGAAAATGACTTGAGTTATCTTGTCTGAAGAATCAACTACACATTGAGTAAACTTCACTCGGCCAGTCTAAATAAATGACACACACTCATGCACAACTATATTCATAACTATATTCACATATATATATATATATGGAGCGTTAGCTCCTACATGCATTTTTTTTCTCTCCTTGTTTCTTTTCTGTGTATCTTTCTGTCGAAGAGCGTACGCTCAAAACGTAAAAGACTTGTTTTATTTCTATTCCTGAGCGCCATACTAATACATTTATTTGTTTGTACTCCACCTGCCTTCGTCTTTTGTTTATTTTCGTAAACCTTCCCGTTATATATATATATATACAAACATACACAGATAAATATAAATATAGATATCATATGTGTGTATATCCACACATACACACACAGTCACTCACACATGCACATACACATACATACACACACATGCTTGTGTAAAATGATGTATCAAATCACCGTTTCATATCAAGGGGTCACCTAACCATTTGATAGAGTTATACAATGCGTACCACACTAAGACATGTGCTGGGGGTTGATATGATGGGTTTAAAACCCTTAAAAGTGGTGTTCAGAAAATTATCAAAAGCAAGTAAAGAACATTAACAAAAGAATATTTTCTATAGGCGCAGGAGCGGCTGTGTGGTAAGTAGCTTGCTTACCAACAATATGGTCCCGGGTTCAGTCCCACTGCGTGGCACCTTGGGCAAGTGTCTGCTGCTATAGCCTCGGGCCAACCAAAGCCTTGAAAGTGGATTTGGTAGATGGGAACATATATTTGTGTGTCAGTTTGTACCTCCCAATTTTACTTGACAACCGATGCTGGTGTGTTTACATCCCCATAACTTAGCAGTTCAGCAAAAGAGACCGATAGAATAAGTACTAGGTTTACAAAGAATAAGCTCTGGGATTGATTTGCTCAACTATAAAGGTGGTGCTCCAGCATGGCCGCAGTCAAATGACTGAAACAAGTAAAAGAGTAAAATGTATAGAATATTGTTGGACTCTTCCATCCTTTCTGAATCACTCTTCACTTCTGTTAATCACCATGATTTGAAGCAGGTTAAAGATTAATTTCTACCTGAATATGAGGCCAGACTATCCAAGGTGAATTTTTTTTTTCCTGTAAGAGGAACTGAACTCAGTATAGCAAAGTCAACAGAATATTCAACTTCTGTGCCTTTGAGCATAATATTAAAGTATGTTCAAAATAAGTATTTACTTAAAGCTTGATACACTTGGGGACTGCAAGCAAAATGTCGTTCCATAGGCAAAGCATTGCTGCTCGTAATAAGAAGGACATGAACTTCTCATCTCTCAGATGATCAACAATTGCCCTGTCAACTTTACCATCTACATTTTCTGGTATATACATTCATCAGTGCTGTCATCATCATCGTCGTCATCACCAGCTTTCAACTACAAATTACACCTACAGCAGACAGTAAAAGATGTACTACATATCTTGTTCCAACAATCTATGCTCTAAGAACAGTAGCAGTCTTGCTGCCAAAGTCTTTTATCACGATTTTTCTATTTGCTTCTATTTAGAAGGCGGCAAGCTGGCAGAACCGTTAGCACGCCGGGCGAAATGCGTAGCCATATTTCGTCTGCCGTTACGTTCTGAGTTCAAATTCCGCCGAGGTCAACTTTGCCTTTCATCCTTTCGGGGGCGATAAATTAAGTAGCAGTTACGCACTGGGGTCGATGTAATCGACTTAATTCGTTTGTCTGTCCTTGTTTGTCCCCTCTGTGTTTAGCCCCTTGTGGGTAATAAAGAAACATATTTAGCAGTTTTATCTGGGTATCAGGGAAAAAAAAACGCCTTATGCTGCTTAGTTTGGTCTTCTTAAGTCCTCAGTTCAAATCTTTCCAAAGCTATCTTAACCTTTCATCCCACTCCACTGGGGTCAAAATAATAGGGTACCAGGGAGACAAATATTGGGGCTAATCTAATCTCTTTTACTCTTACACTCTTTTACTTGTTTCAGTCATTTGGCTGCGGCCATGCTGGAGCACCACCTTTAGTCGAGCAAATCAACCCCAAGACTTATTCTTGGGAAGCTTATTACTTATTCTATCGGTCTCTTTTGCCGAACTGCTAAGTTACGGGGACATAAACACACCAGCATCGGTTGTCAAGTGATGTTGGTGGGGGGGGGGACAAACACAGACACATAAACATATACACACACATACATATATATACATATATACGACAGGCTTCTTTCAGTTTCCGTCTACCAAATCCACTCACAAGGCTTTGGTTGGCCCGAAGCTATAGCAGAGGACACTTGCCCAAGGTGCCACTCACAGTGGGAATGAACCCAGAACCATGTGGTTGGTTAGCAAGCTACTTACCACACAGCCACTCCTGCGCCTATATAATATATATATATACATATATACGACGGGCTTCTTTCAGTTTCCGTCTACCAAATCCACTCACAAGGCTTTGGTTGGCCCGAGGCTATAGCAGAGGACACTTGCCCAAGGTCCCACACACAGTGGGAATGAACCCAGAACCAATGTTGTCGGCAAGCAAGCTGCTTACCACACAGACACTTTCCCTGTTAAAAATTTCAGCCCTTGTACCTATTTATAAATTTCATGGTTATCTTCATTGAATAGTATCACCAAGCCGTAATTTACGTTCACACTACAGATAGTTCAGTTTCCATCATGTGTTGCAGAACAATTTCCAATGAAATTGCAATTCACTTAGAACGGTTATCAGCTTCACATCTCCTCTGCTTCTTCTGTCTTGCTCTCCGTCTTCATTACCATGAAACTAAAATAAAATATTCTCCTGTAATTTCCCTCTAAAATTAAGTTTCTCTTCAAACTTTCTGATTGGTTCATTTTCAGTCACTTACAAACTCTGTGATTCCATTGCTAATGAAATAATCTACCAATTTTCAATATTATTAACTTTCAATATTATTTCCGTGCTTTCGTTGCAATCTTGTCTGTCTATTAACTTTAAATCCAGCTAGTTACTGCAAAACACAATTTTTTCTTCAATATAGAACTGCCTTAATTATGGAATTGTCTCTTACAAGCTTTAAAATTCCTGAAGCCAAATATTCAGTGATTATAGATTTTTTTTTTTTTTTTTGCTTTCATTTTTAGAACATTATGAGATTCTCTAACAAATTCAAGATCTTTGAAATTAAAAAGTAAATCCATTTAAGAAAGTAATTAAATAAGAACATCTATATGATGAGTCACAAGTATAATTCCTGTGAAAATGTTGAATACTTTCATTAAAACTTTTCTGAAACCTATATTTTTGCTTAAGAAAGTTAGTTCTAAACTCATTTATTTACCATTCTATTTTCTTCTTTTACTTCTTCAGATTCCTGCACTCCATTGGTGAACAAGCCCAGATCTAATCTACAACCCATAACCGTTATCAAACCTTTATGAAAGATGTATATTCAGTTGCTTTAGAGTCTACCTAAAACAAGTTTTAAAGAGAACACCCAATAAAGCCAAACACTATGAAATTGTTGTTGATAAAAATAATTGGTATACTGTTCCAGATATGATAGAAGCTGAGAATATATATATTTCCAGCTTGTCATTTTTTTTGTTACTATATTGATAATATTGTTCTGTCTGTATGCCAAACTATATCATTAATACATTCCATTCAAACAATACAGTGTAAATATCATACGCACTCACCCTGTAACATATGTTGTACTATCCCAGCCTTATAAATGTAATTTTCTGATCAAATCTGAAATGTATGGAGGACAATGTTTTATACAATACCTATAACTATAAAAAAAAATTGAAAAAAAAGTGATATAGCCTTTGATATAACTTGTACATAACACTAATACTTGTTTATGTTCACAAACATTTTTTCGTCTTTTATTTTAACGGAGTTCATAAGTTGAAGGCAGCATGGATGAAGTTCTTTACAAATACTTAAAGAAAGAAAAAAAAAAACAACAAAAAAACAAAAAACAAACTAAAGAATTGAAGTACATCTCGAAAACTTCAAAACAAAAAAAAAAAGAAAGAATAAATAAAAGCGAAAAAAAAACCCAAAAAACAAGAGCACATACATATTCTGTAATTATATACATATCAGACCTTTGAAGGCATTTGTTGAAATTATATATTAAAAAAAAAAAATTCTGATTGTAAAAGATGAAACAGAAGAAGGTTCTTGAGCTTAGTCTGATATCCAAAACTAATGCACTGTAAGGCACCAACACACTCAATATATTTGTAAAGAATAATAGCAGATCTTTACTTGTTATTGCCATACTATCGAACTTTTGAATACAATAACCAAACCTATCAAACCTACATCAATTTAGAAACCATGCGGCATTCAATAACTGTTCCCCGGCCAATTGAAGGTAAGTGTGTGTTTTCTCTCTTTTCTTTATATATGTGCATACACACTTAGCGGTTCGGCAAAAGAGACTGATAGCATAAGTACTGGGCTTACAAAGAATAAGTCTTGGGGTCGATTTGCTCGACTAAAGGCGGTGCTCCAGCATGGCCACAGTCAAATGACTGAAACAAGTAAAAGTGTAAAAGTGTATATGTACTTATACATATGTACAACACACCACCCAACCCACACACCAGCACTGACCAATTCCCATCCCCACATTTTCACACCTTCACATACATACATGCACGCGTCCAGACCACCAGCCCTCTTTCACACACACATATGTACTCTCTTATACACACACACCCCTTCGTGTTGGGGGTCATCTTTACTCTGCTATCTCTCCTACTTCTTCACTCTCCCGTGTGACACTTCTGTCTGGCAGTCACCATGATAGATCGGTAGCAACTACACACCTTTTTTCTCTCCTTGTTATTTTCTGTGTCCCTTTCTGTAGAAGAGCGTAGGCTCGAAACGTAAAAGACTTTTTCAATTCCTGAGTGTTATACTAATACATCTGTTTGTTTTGTACACCACCTGCCTTCCTCTTTTGTTTTTTTCATGAAATCTCCCTATATATGTATGCATATGTATATATATATTATATGCATATTCGCCTTACTGGCACTTGTGCCTGTGCTAGTAGGGTGCCAAGAGCACCATCCGAGCCAATAGAATAAGTACTGGGCTCACAAAGAATAAGTCCCGGGGTCGATTTGCTCGACTAAAGGTGGTGCTCCAGCATGGCCGCAGTCAAATGACTGAAACAAGTAAAAGAGTTAAAGAGTAAGGAGATATCGCTTTTGCATCAAAGAGGTCACCTGCTATGTATATTTATGCAAGAAGGTTAGAAAAAAGATGGTGACTTGTTTATGGAATTTAGTTCTCACACTCAAAACAGTTTAGGCTTTGTTTTTCAGGAAATAATATATTTCAATTGATTCCTTCTTAAGTTGTGTGACATTTGTATAAATCAATCACTGTATTCTATAATGATTGGCCAAAAGCATTTACTGCAAAGCACCACCTTCGTGCCATTCTTTGTTTCATATTTTGACTGTCATGTTTGACATTTTACTCCATCTTCACATCTAACAAGTGACATTTTTTCCAAGCTATTCTACAATTCTTATTTGTAAAATATTTATTTCATTGTTACTTCTGTTTTGGATTTGTTACAAAATTGTTAATTTTCGTTAGATTTATTCAATGGTAGCTCATAAATTTCTTAATTTCTAGATAATTTGTCATCATTCTGTAATTATTCTGTATCAAATGTGCACTTGATAACCAAGTTATTTTAGTAGATATACCTCTTTTTTTACTCACTTGCTCCCTCAAAATTGCTGGCCTTGTGCCAAAATTTGAAACCAGTATCTTACTAGATAGTATTTTAGTGTTCCAGGTTGCTACCAAATCATATTTTAGCATTCTCAATTTTTTGAAAGATTGTTTTAATGTTTTCAGCCGTTGAGATAGCATTTTCAGTTTTATTGTAATAAGAGATTTTTTTTTTGTGGTATATGGTTTAAGATTTCTTTGAGAGATAATTACATTATTATTAAAGATATCTTTTGTATGAAATTCAATGTCTTAGATTTAATAATTACAATATAAGAGACAGTATCTTCATCGTTCATCTTTTACTTGTTTCAGTTATTGCACTGTGGCCATGCTGTGGCACCACCTCAGAAGATTTTAGCCAAACAAATTCACCCTGGTGCTTCTGATTAATTTTGTTTAAATCTGATACTTATTTTACATGTCTTTCTTGTTGAACTGCTAAGTTACAGGATGTAAAAAAACCAACACTGGTTGTCAAATAGAAGGAGGGGAACAAACAGGATGTAAAAATAGCAACACTGGTTGTTAAATAGAAGGAGGGGAACAAACAGGATATAAAAAAACCAACACTGGTTGTCAAATAGAAGCAGGGGAACAAACACAGTACAAATACAAAAAGCACATGCATTCATGCATTCACATGTATTCCAGGCTTCCACGCAGTTTTCCTTTACTAAATTCACTCACAAAGTATTGGTTTACTCAGGGCTATAGCTGAGGCTACTTCCTTAAGGTGCCACACAGTGGGACTGAACCTGAAACTATGTAGTTGCAAAGTAAACCTCCTAACCACGCTGCCAAAGGTTGAGTAGCAGTGAGTGACCAAAACAAGAATGAGATGTACATCAATCCACAAGAAAACTGAGCAATGCTTTTGCAATTTTAAAAATTTTAGAGAAACTTGTTTAGTTACCATTCTAATAATTTATCTTATCAATTAAGTAATCATTATTGAATAGAAATTTTTATTACTTTAAATAAAAAGCAAACATTTTTCTTGCAATTAGTTTCACCTCCTGAGTGCATATATTTGCTACTAACTATAGGTGCAGGAGTGGCTGTGTGGTAAGTAGCTTGCTAACTAACCACATGGTTCCGGGTTCAGTCCCACTGCGTGGCATCTTGGGCAAGTGTCTTCTGCTATAGCCCCGGGCCGACCAATGCCTTGTGAGTGGATTTGGTAGACGGAAACTGAAAGAAGCCTGTCGTATATATGTATATATATATATGTATATATATATATGTATGTGTGTGTGTTTGTGTGTCTGTGTTTGTCCCCCTAGCATTGCTTGACAACCGATGCTGGTGTGTTTACGTCCCTGTTACTAAGCAGTTTGGCAAAAAAAGACCGATAGAATAAGTACTGGGCTTACAAAAAGAATAAGTCCCGGGGTCGAGTTGCTCGACTAAAGGCGGTGCTCCAGCATGGCCGCAGTCAAATGACTGAAACAAGTAAAAGAGTAACTAGACTTTGCCTTAGAAAATTGCATAAATTCAGCCAGAACACAAGATAGCATTAATAAAGGCGTTGATACCCCATTAGTTCCTAGGCTGCTATTCCACGTACACAATTGTCCAAGGCGTTGATACCCCATTAGTTCCTAGGCTGCTATTCCACGTACACAATTGTCCAAGGCGTTGATACCCCATTAGTTCCTAGGCTGCTATTCAATCAATTGTCCACGTACACATTTCACAGTTCAAAACACTAAACAATTTAATCTGCCTGCCTCTGCAAGTCCATTACTGGAACAAAGATGTGGGTAGTTCCAGCTATACATCCCACACCTCTAAAAATATAAATGAAACAAACGGTCTTCTTGACCGTTTAATATTGTCTATGAGAGTAAAAAGGGCAATTCACCGCTTCGTATATTCTTTATTAATAATTGAAACAATTCTACACTGATCTTTCATTAAGCTTGTTCGATCAAGCTTTATTTTTGGAGTAATTGTGGATATTACAGTGACTGATTCCATTATTAGTTCTAGATTACTGTTTTGTTTTGTGCCTATTTTGTATTCAGCTTTTTCTTTTGTATAGTAAAGTAATTCTCTTGTTTTTTATTGAATATATTTTGTTTGCTCTTTATACATTCATTAAAGGGATGCTATTAATTATGACTGCATAACAAACAGATTTCTAAATACTGCCAACTGTGTTATTAGAAATGAAAACCCCAGCAGATTTTCATCAGAGCTTCTCAGTATTTTCCCAGTTTTGTGACAATTTGCTACTGGGTATCATTCACTTTTTACTTGTTTCAGTCATTTGACTGTGACCATGTTATGGCAGTGCTTTGAAAAGTTTAGTCAAAACAAATCAACATCAGTACTTAATTTTAAGTTTGGTGCTTATTGTTTTGGTCACATTTTGGTCACTAAATTAGGTGGGTGTAAATTAACCAACACCGGTTGTCAAGTGGTGGTGGGGACAAACAAACACAATATTATATTTATGTGGAGGAGCATGGATTAGTGGTCAGGGTGTTGGACTCATGATTCCCGGACCAGGCAATCTCTTGTATTCTTGAGGAAAACACTTCATTTCATGTTGTTCCAGTCCACTCAGCTGGCAAAAATAAGTAACCCCGCAATGGACTGGTGTCCCATCCTAGGAGGAATATTTACACCAGAAAAACTGGGAAACCAGCCCTATGCTCCCTACAGATTAATGTGGACAAACCAACCATTATTATATTTATAGACTAAGGTCAGTGGATGGCAGAAACATATAACTGTCAGACAATGTTCTTTGGAGTATTTGTTCCAAATGTTTACATTTTAAGTTCAAATCCTATAGAAGTTAACCTCACCTTTCATTCACCTGATGTCGATAGAATAAAATACCACTCAAGTATTGGAGTCGTTAATGGAAAAATAATATCAAATAAAAATATACATATTCATTTCCAAAATTATATAATATTTCATATAATAGAGCTGGATAAATCAATAGCTGTCAATATCTTTTATTCACGTGTAGTCGTCATAGAACAACAATGAAACGTCTGACAACTAAATGGATGTTACATTTCAAACAAATGTTTATTTCCCATACTTGATTATCACTCTCAGAATTTCTTTCTCATTTCTTTACCACTCATTGCTCTGTTTAATGCATTAGGCTTTGAGCACGTGTTTGATAATGTCTTTGTTAAGGAGTGTCAATCATCTAATCTTAGAGAAGGCTGTTTGCCAGTTTGCCATAAAGGTTAACCTACGGTATATAAAATGACAAAGGAACCTCTGCTTAGTCACATGAATGGCTAGCAAAACATTTACATCGATCTCAGATTGTACCCTACCATCTTAAATAAGGACGAGACATTTTAGATTCTATAGCCCTTCATATTCATAAAACGTTTGTGTGGCCACGGATGGAATGTCTTTTTAATCATAAGTTTGAGTGACCAGGTATGTTTAAGAATAGATAGGCCACAGCAACTTACAGCAGATGTTCATTGAAGATATACAATGCAAATGTTGCACTCAACACTTTATTTGCTCAATTTACATTCAATGTACTCCATTAGTGTTTTTTTTCTTCTCTTAAACAGCTATGGGGGCCTCAGATAGAGTATTTATCCTAAGCAGAGGCCAGATGTCTAATTAGATAAGGCATCAAAATACCTGCTCTTATGAGAGATAATCCCCGAAGAAAAGATACCTTTGATACATTAATAAGTCATGTGGAGAGCCAGCCAAAGACTTGGGGGTGATTTGGTGCACAGCTACTTAAAGAAGCCAAACGATGATGACAATGACAACAATAATGCCAGTGTGACATCACCTACGATGATAGCGATGATGATGATGCTTACCTGATGTATACTTTCTGCTTTTAGAAGTTGATTGGTTATGATTTGGGTGAGCCTTGGCTGCTATTTCTTGCAGGTCCAGTGTCTGAAAAATGGCTTCACTATAAGCTGGCGAGGTTCTTGTTATATATTCTACGTGCTATTGTGATGATGATGATGAATTTCTTAATTTTCATCTAAATTTATTTCTAGGCGCAGGAGTGGCTGTGTGGTAAGTAGCTTGCTAACTAACTACATGGTTCCAGGTTCAGTCCCACTGCGTGGCATCTTGGGCAAGTGTCTTCTGCTATAGCCCAGGGCCGACCAATGCCTTGTGAGTAGATTTGGTAGACGGAAACTGAAAGAAGCTTGTCGTGTATATGTATATATATATATATTCGTGTGTGTGTATGTGTTTGTGTGTCTATGTTTGTCCCCCTAGCATTGCTTGACAACCGATGCTGGTGTGTTTATATCCCCGTCACTTAGTGGTTCGGCAAAAGAGACCGATAGAATAAGTACTAGGCTTACAAAGAATAAGTCCCGGGGTCGATTTGCTCGACTAAAGGCGGTGCTCCAGCATGGCTGCAGTCAAAATGACTGAAACAAGTAAAAGAGAGAAAAGAGAAAAGAGAGTTAGTGATATAAACACAAATATTCTAACATTCTCAACTGAGATTTATTGTCATTTGATACAGAAATCAGTGTTTCAATCCATTTTAACTCTACAATTCATATCATATTGGTTTATTCTTTCGTTGACATTTAAATATTTTATCACAATATCAATTTGCAAACAGTTCAATATATCTGCATATTTTTAAAAATGTCAGTTAAAATTTTGAAATTAACCCTTTTCATCATCATTGTTCGACCGTGGTCGAGACAATGGAATTTACCATGCTACGCCAGACTTCACGGTCCATCATGGCATTACGGAGGTCCTGTTGCTGGATGCCTGTATCCCTGGAGATTACATCAGAGTAGGAGAGTGTGCGCCCTCTGGTATTGCGAGTAGATGGCTTCCAGAGGAGAAGAGTAGAAATTACTTCTTTTTCAGCTCTACAACAATGTCCAGCAAACTGGACTCTCTTACCTTTCACAAGAGATGACACAGGTGGTAGTTTCCCATATATTTGCATTTTGGTTGGATGGCGCTTCCACGAGAGATTTTGAGCTCTCATAAGGAGGCGAGTGTAGGTTCCATCCAACCCTTTTAGTACAAACCAGGTAATGCCATCACACACTTTAGTTCCACTACCAGGCTTATGTGTGCCTTTAATGCAATCCTTTCTGTTGCAAGTTTCTGAAAAAGGATCAAGATCAATGCTCTTTATTTTTATATGAACCAATTTATCCATTTCTTAGTTTAACATTCCCACCTGGCCTTTTGCAGAGTTTGTTCTGTTGCAAGCATGCAGGCCAGGTTACTGACATGATGATATCTTCTGCCCTTCCTCTCATCAATCTCAGGAGTTTGAGAAAGAGACTAAGTCTACATTATTTACATTTGACGGATATTTGTCTTCATCTTGTTTGCTGTTAAAACAGCGTTTCAGCTGATATACCCTTCAGCCTTCATCAGTTACCTTGGGTTCTCGTACCTATTTTTCGATGTTGTTATTATTATTATTATTATTATTCAGGTCACTGCCTGGAATCGAACTCGGAATCTTGGGGTTAGTAGCCCACACTCTTAACCACTATAAGCAATTATAGAGTGAATTTTAGGGCTTATAAATCTAATATTTTCCTATCCTTCCTTAATATCGGTTCCCATATGCTACTCATATTTTTATCTTTTTTTTATTTTTACTTGCTTCAGTCATTTGACTGCGGCCATGCTGGAGCACCGCCTTTAATCGAGCAACTCGACCCCGGAACTTATTCTTTTGTAAGCCCAGTACTTATTCTATCGGTCCCTTTTGCCGAACCGCTAAGTAACGGGAACATAAACACACCAGCATCGGTTGTCAAGCAATGCTAGGGGAACAAACACAGACACACAAACACACACACATACACACACATATATATATATATATATTATATATATATATACGACAGGCTTCTTTCAGTTTCCATCTACCAAATCCACTCACAAGGCATTGGTCGGCCCGGGGCTATAGCAGAAGACACTTGCCCAAGATGCCACGCAGTAGGATTGAACCCGGAACCATGTGGTTGGTTAGCAAGCTACTTACCACACAGCCACTCCGACACCTATAATATATATGACAGGCTTCTTTCAGTTTCCGTCTACCAAATCCACTCACAAGGCATTGGTCGGCCCGGGGCTATAGCAGAAGACACTTGCCCAAGATGCCACGCAGTAGGATTGAACCCGGAACCATGTGGTTGGTTAGCAAGCTACTTACCACACAGCCACTCCGACACCTATAATATATATGACAGGCTTCTTTCAGTTTCCGTCTACCAAATCCACTCACAAGGCATTGGTCGGCCCGGGGCTATAGCAGAAGACACTTGCCCAAGATGCCACGCAGTGGGACTGAACCCGGAACCATGTGGTTGGTTAGCAAGCTACTTACCACACAGCCACTCCTCTGTACTTGGTCTGCTTAGAAGGTTGCTGTGTCCTTGCATATGTTCTGCTTCTTTTAGAGGGTGAGTGCCTGGGAACTGTGAAAATTATTGGGTGTCAAAAATAGTAGACATTATATGATAGGAAAGTCACTTAGTTCCAGTGCATATTTTTGACAAATAAATTATGCATGCCCCTTGGAACTTCTATTAGGCAAGCATTATATGTATGCACATTCACTGACATTGACATACAAATACATACACACTTACAGATACACATATATGCACATATATACAGTATGTTCAAGAAACCTTAGGTAATGTGTAATGTAAAGTTGAATCAAACTGCTTGGTATCATATATATATATATATATATATATATATATATATAATATATATATATATATATACATATATATATATATATATATATATATATATATATATATACATATATATATATATATATATATTATATATATATATATATATATACATATATATATATATATATATATATATATATATATATATATATATATATATATATACACACACACATACATATATATAAGGCAGAGAGCTGGCAGAAATGTTAGCATGCTGGGTGAAATGATTAGTGGTATTTCGACTGTCTTTATGTTCTCAGTTCAAATTCCACCGAGGTCGACTTTGCCTTTCATCCTTTTGGGTTCGATTAAATAAGTACCAGTTACACACTGGAGTCAATGTAATCGACTTAATCTGCTTGTCCGTCCTTGTTTGTCCCCTCTATGTTTCGCCCCCTGCTAGCAATAAAGAAATATATATATATATATATATATTGGCCTCCCCGCTTAGCCAGCGGGGTGGTGCCACTTGAAGGCTAAAACAATATGAAGCGCATTGTAACCAGCGATGCGTAGCAACATCTGATAGCCTGGTCGGTAACGGTCACAGTGATATATATATATATAATATATATATATATATATATATATATATATATATGTGTATATGTATACATATATATGTATATATATATATATATATGTATATATATATATATATATATATATATATATATATATATATATATATATTATATATATTTCGTTTTTGGATTTGGTTTGCAAGATTCTTTATATGAGTCCGTGAGTCGAAGCATATTCTGTTTTGTCTGGGGAGAGTCATTTTCTTTTTGTGCCTTATTATTTAACAAACCCACCGGTAAAATTTCCACTTTTTTCTTATTTTTTTTGTCGTAAAATTTTTCTTATTTTTATTGTCCTAAAATTTTCGTTGCGTCTTGCAATCTTTTCAATAGTTTTGAGAGTCAAAACTATTGAAAAGGTTGCAAGACGCAATGAAAATTTTAGAACAATAAAAATAAGAAAAAAGTGGAAATTTTACTGGTGAGTGTGTTAAATAATAAGGCACAAAAAGAAAATGACTTTCCCCAGGCACAACAGAATATATATATATATATATATATATATATATATATGTATGTATATACATAGATATAGATATATTGTGTATGTGTGTCTTCATTTAAACACATATGCACACAAATACACATACACTTACACACATGCACACACACACACACATTATCCATCAGATTTTGAAGTGCAAACAACAAGAGGAGACATACTCAGCCCATGAAGCGAAGTATTCATAATATTTCATTGATTTATTGAAAACTGAAACTCTTGCTGCTCTGCCATAACTGAGAGGGTTTTTCACCCACATAGATAGATAGATAGATAAAAGGTATGTCTGTATTTATGTCTATGTGAGTGTACACATGCGTGTGTGTGTAAATACATACTTAAATATTTTATAAATATGTACCTTCTAAAGAAAATGAACAAATTAGAAGCATCTATTCCTTCCCTGTAATTCCATGACACCATCTATTTTAGAAGGTGTATTTCTTTTTAGATTTTCTATTGAAAGAAAATTCTTAATCAGGCTATTTTATGAACAACCGTGTCATACTTATGGCTTCTTATTGAATCAAAAATATTTTTTATGCTTCCATTCATTCTGTGAAGAGGAATGTTTGTTATTTTTCACTAATTCTTCTCTTCAACCATTCCTATTATCTAGATTGATTTTTTTAGTTTGTGTATTTGTTCTTTACTGCTTAAGTGTTGTTTCTTAACCCCTTTTGACTGTGAATGCCTGGAGAAAACTTTTTTGTTTCAATCCCTTATACAATACTAGCAATTTACAATTTGCAATTTATAATTTTAAATGAATACATTTTAATTTTTATTTCAATTTTTATTTTTTTCTTTTTTTTGTTTTAATGTAGTCATATTTCTTCCGCCACCCTTTGCATTAAAAAGTTACATTCCTTGCTACATTTTGCCTAATAGCTACATTCGAAATTTGTGGAATATAGAATTAAGCATTTCTTCTCTAAATTGATTTCTTTCTTAGGAAGATTTATAAAAGAGTAAGTGAGAGAGAGAGAGAGAGAGAGAGAGAGACAGACAGAGAGTGAGAAAGGGGGAGAGGAAATGAATTTGTGTGGTATTCATGCTGTTCTTTTGAATGTTACCAATACAAAGTAAAATAGCTACGACTATGAATCGAATCAGACTAGTAGATTCACCTCAAGACTAAATTTATGTGTCTTCCTTTTCTCATAACAATATTCTAGAAATTATTTCAATTACAACTTATTGTATTGTTGATTCTCGATATAATTTAATTGTATTATTAATACTGTATACAAGGTGGGGTGAAGTGGTAGAAATAGACAGACAAAGCGCATTACAGCATTTGTCGTTGCTCTTTACATTCTGAATTCAAGTTCTGAGGTCCCCTTTATTTTAATCCACTGGGCCCAATAAAATAAAGCGGTGCCAAATACTGGATCAATTTAATTGACTAACCTACTCCCATGAAATTTCAGATCTTGGGTCTTTGTCAGAAACAGTTATCAATTTAGTTCCTATATATATATATATATATATATATATATATATATATATATATATATATGTATGTATGTATGTATGTATGTATGTATGTATGTATGTATGTATGTATGTATATATATATATATATATATATGTGCATGTATGTATGTATATGAAAATACTATTTCTATCTTTTGTTGTATCTCAGGAGAGTCATTCTGCCAATAATAAACACATGTACTGCTTATATTTCTTGTCTTTTATAATCATTATCTGGTTGTTTAACCATTTAACCAATTGACTAATCAATTGTTTGATTAATCATTTGGTCAATCAATCTGAATTCTTAAACAAACAATGAATTAGTTAGAATTTGGTTATATGGTTCATCAATTCACCAATAATGTTAATGATAATAATAATAATAATAATAATAATAATAATAATAATAATAATGATAATAATAATAATAATAATGATGATGATGATGATAACAATAATAAAAGAACCTAAATAGAACCAGTGTGTGTTTATTTTTTTATTGACATAATGACCCTCCCAAGATATGTTATAACACACAAGTTCACTACAAGACTTTTGTAAACTACATATAAAAACGAACTATATTGCTATATTTTATATAAACAATATTGCTATCTATATATTTAAGACAGAGTTTGTGTGTGTTTCTGTATATTCCTTATAGATTCGAAAACTGAGTTGCCAATTCTGACATATGTGGTATCAAAAGATTTAGTAATCTTTCAGCTACCAAATAAAATATGTTTTTGGGACAACAACTCTTTTTCACTACAAAAATAGCCTCAAAAACGAAGTCAGATTGCATAGTTTTGAGGTCTTTAACTAAGGGAGGGAAATCTGCCTGACAACTTTTGTGCTTTAGATAGAACATAGGAGAAAATGTTTAAAATACATAGAGTTTTAACAGGGAATGTTGAGGTCTCAGTGCTTTGCTTTGTCTGCTTGGTCTACAATACTATTAAAACAACCTTGGATGTGAGAACAGGGAATTATTGTGTTTCATGTGATAACCATGCATTGCCCAGTGTAGTAAAATGTTTTGTCAAGTCTACAGTAAACTAGTACAGGGCTGGCTCTGTAGTCTGGTTTTGATGCAAAGAGAAAGGCCTGAGCACTATACTATCCCATTGAAGGAAATCAATGTGAATGGCAACAAAAGAACTTTGATGAACCTAGATAACTGATTGATTTATTGAAAAACCAATCAAATAGTTATTTAGTTAATTGGTTAAATTGTTAACTAGCTTAATAATGGTTTCAACTTTTTGGCACAAGGCCAGCAAGTCCGGGCGTTAGGGTAAGTCAATTACATCAACTTCAGTATTCAACTGGTACTCATTTTAGTAACCCCAGAAAGATGGGAAGCAAAGTTGACCCCTGCAAAATTTGAACTCAGAACATAAGGACAGATGAAATGCCAATAAACATTTGTAATAAAGATTCCACCAACTCACCACCTTCAACTAGCTTAATAATAAAAGAAGTGAAATGGAACCAGTGCATGTGATTATTATTGGCCTAATCACCCTTACAAGATACAACTCAGTAATATTTCTGTTCCTTTTTTTGTCATCCCAAATATTTTTTAATTTGGGCTGTGGGATTTTTGTCCAGGCTAGATATTTGCCCCAGGAAATTTTCCTATTTAATGTATATTAGACAAAATATTTTATTAGAAAAAAGACCTGAAACTCAGTTTAAATCTTGCCAGCAGTTCTATCGCTTCAGACATTAATGTTACAAAATCTTATTTTTTACCCTCTAATTTTCCATTTCGGGGGTAATTTCCATCTAGAAGGCTCAAAGCTCTAAAATGAGTATCAGGGTTTGCTATTCCTCTTCAGACTAAACCATAAAAATCCATCTCTCAGGAGCAAAGACAGCCGAGGAGAGGAGAGATGGATTCAGTCAGCAGATCAGAAACGCCGCCAGATGCAGAAAGCCAGAGCCACCTGCACCAATAGCACAGCCCCTACCCACTTCTGCCCCCACTTGTAAGAAGCTTTCTTGCCCGGATTGGCCTCACCAGCCACCTCCGGTCTCGTAGCAGCAATTCCACCAAATGATGTCAAGGGTCATCTTCGAACCCGAAGGACGAACATTCATTCAAACCATAAAAAAAAAGCAACAACTAGAAGCAAAGAAGGAAACCAATATTTCATTTGGTGGGATTTAATATATCTACTTTGTTGGTGCTACCAGTCCAGTCTTTCTGTCTTGAAGCCATTTCTTTGCAATATAAATCTTATCCATTCATTCATTTATAATCAGAATTGTCAATAACAAAGTATTTTCTTTCCTCATCTGATTTATTACTTTTTCGTTTTTTTTTCACATTATCTTTGTCTTTTACATAATGCAAGAAATAGTTTATTATTAACTTTTCTTTCAACAATTAAATTATTCTCAACACTTTATTGCAGAAAATCTTTCTTAATGGAAATATTTTTTGATGTCTAGAATTCATAAACAATGAAAAAGTTTGATATAAAGAAATGCTTGTTATAGCAGTTAAATTATATTATTATAAGGCGCAGGAGTGGCTGTGTGGTAAGTAGCTTGCTTACCAACCACATGGTTCCGGGTTCAGTCCCACTGTGTGGCACCTTGGGCAAGTGTCTTCTACTATAGCCTCAGGCCAACCAAAGCCTTGTGAGTGGATTTGGTAGACGGAAACTGAAAGAAGCCCGTCATATATATGAATATATATATATATATATATATATACGTGTGTGTGTTTGTGTGTTTGGCTTAATTCATTTGACTAAAAAATTCTTCAAAGGCAGAACCACAGCATGGCTGCAGTCTAATGACTGAAACAAGTAATGTGTGTGTGTGTGTGTGTGTATGTACATATATGTTTGTATGTATGTATGTATGTATATACACACACACAAACATATACATGCAGATATGTGTGGCATATCTATGTGTGTGTATTTATAAACACATTCTTTTCTATGCCATGATTGCTTTTAAGTCAGAGATTCAAAGATTATTTTCACTTTACAATGCAGTTTGTGAGAGAAATAACAATTGGCTCTTTTGTATTGTATTGGTGGCTTTGAGGAAATTAGGCTAAATCCTCTTGTCCCAGGACATCAGGGTTATTTCCGCCCCCTTTGAATCAATAAGATCAATCGTGCAGTATGTTTTTGTTTGTTTTTTGTTTTTTTTTTCTGAAAGGCAGCTACACACAAATGTTTTTTTTATAATAGTTTTACTGAAGTTTTGGCAGGAATGGTAGATCAATTAATGAAAAATGCTCTTTATATTCCAAGTTCAAATCCAGCAGTAGTTGACTTTGCCCTTCATCTTTCAGTGTTTAATAAATTAAGTACCAATCAATGACACAGGGCCATTGAATTGACAATTCTTTTCCTCTGGAACCCATGGCCTTGTCTTGTTTGTATGTTTAAAATCATTATTCTTCCTTCCTTTCTCTTTCCCAGTTTTTCTTTTTTCTTTTCACCTTGAAGATCCAATTATCTATGTCTAAGATTATAGAATTTCACAGCAACACAGAAGTAAAGAAATTTTTAGGTAAAATAAAATATAAATTCTACAAAATACTGGGAAAATATTTTAGAATAGCAAAATACTTTGGTAGTTATTTAAAGAAATAATAAAAGAAAGCTATTATGTTGTTGAAGACAAATCTGTAAATTATATATTGAGATGTTGGTTGGCTGTACAAGTCAGATAGCTGAAGAAACATACTACGCAGCAGAAAAATTCCAATAATAAAATTAGAGGGAAAGCTCTGTGATTGGATGAAAATGAAATAAGTACGATTTCCTGGATGTGTAATCAAGGATGGTCTAAGTTCAGATGAGAGGCAAATATATCTGCGAATTTAATGCATGAAATGTTGCATTGAAGGAAAAGTTTGAAGAGGTGCAGTCGTGTTAAATGGGAAAATGATGAGAATTAGATGGTGGAATGCTCCGAGTTGATGATTATTGCTAACCTGTTTAAAAGTAGGCCAGGAATGAAATCCGATGCAGTGATGGGGGTTAATTAAAGGTGCCCGGGGCATATCAAAGCCTGTAACTAAAAGCTAGATAAAAAATATTAAAAAAAAGACAAGGATGTTGTGTGAATATGTGACTCAACTCAACAATAAAGAAACTACATAAACAAACAAATAGATATATAAATAAAGAAATAAAAACAGATATCAGCAAAATACTGTTGATATTTCTATTACCTAATAAAATCTTTTCAGGTTCCATACATTCCAATTGACAGTGTATCGATGAAAGAGATGGAGAGCACTCAACACTAATTCAAAAGGAATTTTTTTCTCATGACTCCCAAGTTTCAGGTTACCGTGATCTTCAGGTGTAAACTGCCTTCTTTCAGAATTCAAGCAGATTTTACATGGACTGGAAAGGGTTTATTCTTTTGTCTATAGCTATAATTTTAGCTCATGTCTAACATCATTTGTGTTAAGAACTGATTTATGGTTATTGCCATTTCATACACCATTTCACCAGTTGGATTTGCTCTTTAACTGCATAGCACTTTTCATATCACGTTTTCCTAGGTTGTTTTTCTAAAATAATTTGTCTCTATATTGTCTTCCATTGAATTCAAAAGATGATTCTGTAACACAATAGACATTCAAGGACAATAATCCTTTCTGCTTCTGCTTGTGTATTATGTTATAGAATCCTATTTTGTTGTGTTGTGTATTGCAAAGGTGGTGTATCAATTTCCTAAAGCATGGATAGACACAAATTAGGGCATATTAAGACAAAAATCTTAATAAATACCTTCAAAGACTTCAACACCAAAATAACTATCCAAACAAACCAACCCAAAGTAAATTTTATAGACATAATCATAGGGAAACATTATCCTTATAGAAAACTGATCAAAGTGTTGCTAAACCAAAGAATCCTCTGCATTCAATGTTGGCTCCATTCTTTCAAAGCAAACATGACTAAGATAGGAAAAGTGTTGACTACAGATGAAAGAAGAGAATATGAGTACGAGTGTAAAATATAGGAGTTATAGGAGTCAGAGAATAATTGGGACGATAGTAATGTGAGAGAAACTGTGATAGCTATATGCTAGTTGTTGGTAAATTGATTAGGAAAACAGCATGATATCAGTTTGGATAGCAATAAAAATTGGGTGATGATAGACAGAGGCTGAGTCTTGCATAGCAATAGAGGAGAGTAACAGTGAGAGAGAGAGAGAGAGTGTCAATGAAGAGTGACATAGGTGAAAGATAGAGCATTAGAAGAGTGATGGGGAAGAGTTGGTAGAACAGAACGATAAAAAGGTGGAGAGATTGCATAGAGACAGATCAAATCAAATCAATGCTATTTTTTCGAAATGCAAGTGGTGTACAGCGAATGGGAGAGGTGAGCAATTAAGAGTAAATAAAGACTTAACAGGAATAAAAGGGGCAAGATATCCATTGTAGATATATATTGTACATCAAAACTTTATTCTCAACCATTATTGTTATGACAATATATGGGTGTGTACATGTGTGTGTGTTCAAGAGCCTGCATATTTGTGTGTATTTGTATAAGTGTACACACACACACACACACACACACACATATATATACACAGTTATGTGCTTATATATATCAACACAAATAAAATATTTCTATTGAATGAGCATTTATTATTTTGTGTGTACTTCTAAATGTATACACAGGTACATACACATGTCCATAATACATACATACATACCTACATACATACTTACATACTTACATACATACATACATACATACATACTTACATACTTACACACATACATACATACATACATACATACATACATACATACATGCATGCATGCATGCATGCATGCATGCATGCATACATACATACATACATACATACATACATACCTACATACGTACGTACATACATACACACATACATACATACATACATACATACATACATACATACATACATACATACCTACATACATACATACCTACATGCATGCATGCATACATACATACATACATACATACATACATACACATATACATTACATATTAATGTAAGAGTTGTAAAGTATGTTTGAATATATTTTATGTACTAAAAATGTTATCTCATATAGACTCAATTTTTGTAGAGTGGATTCAAATATTTATTATAACAAAAGTTGATAGCTCAGGGTGAAATGTTGAATAGACTATCAAATTCTGAGATAATAAATTCACACACACACACACACGTGAATGTATGTACATAGGTATTGATGTATGTGTATAAGGATGTTTGTATGTATATATGTATGTACTTTTGTATGCATGCATGTTTGAATGCATATACGTGACATTTCCTGATATAGACACAATAATTTGTTGTCATGAAGCTGAACAAATATTTGCAATGATTGTTAAAAACAAATGCCTATATATCGAATAAAGAATTAAACCACACAACAGTAAGCGAACCATCCGATCGTGGCCGTGGCCAGCGCCGCCCCGACTGGCCTCCGTGCCGGTGGCACGTAAAAAGCACCATCCATTCGTGGCTGTTGCCAGCCTCACCTGGCCCCCGTGCTGGTGGCATGTAGCATCATCCGTTCATGACCGTTGCCAGCCTCGCCTGGCCCCCGCGCTGGTGGCACGTAAAAGCACCATCCGTTTGTGGCCGTTGCCAGCCTCGCCTGGCTCCCGTGCCAGTGGCATGTAAAAAGCACCATCCGATCGTGGCCATTGCCAGCCTCTCCTGGCCCCCGTGCCCATTGCACGTAAAAAGCACCATCCATCCGTGGCCGTATGTCAGCGCCATCTGGCACCTGTGCAGTGGCACGTAAAAAGCACCCACTACACTCACGGAGTGGTTGGCGTTAGGAAGGGCATTCAGCCGTAGAAACACTGCCAGATCAGACTGGGCCTGATGCAGCCTTCTGGCTTCACAGACCCCAGTTGAACTGTCCAACCCATGCTAGCATGGAAAGCGGACGCTAAATGATGATGATGATGATGATGATGATGAACACATAGTGGGTCACAATTCTTATGGATAACTACTCTGTCAATGATACAAGATGTCTATACATTATCTTTACAGTTTGAAAAAATGCAGTAAAATAGAAATAAAATTAAAATTGTGGATAACTCAGCAGAGTTTATTGAAAACATAAGCAAACAAGTTAAGTTTTATCAGAAACATTAGAATGCCTCCACATGGGCTCCATTGGTTGCCAACTTGATTGATAGATCTCAACTTTAATAAATACTATAAAGTGTGGAAGTTGTAAAGTTAATTTATGAACACCCTGTATTTAGAAATTCTTTTTGACTGACAATATTTTCATTTATCTTGACTAATGCTTTGCTCTTATTACCTCCGCCTTAGTGAAGGCAGCAGTATTGTTTTCAGTTGTGTTTGTTTGTATGTTTGTTTGACTATGGAAAAGATATCTGAAGAACCACTGGATGGATTTGGATGAAACTTTCAGGGATGTTTGGCCTCATGACTGGCATGAACTGATTGGATTTTCGGATCGATCCAGTACCAAAATAAGATTCTGGATTATTTTTTCCAGTTTTTTTTTTACATAATTTTTTAGAGTGGTCAGGTTCATTTTTAGTATTCTCGTTTGTGAGAGCAGTCGAGTTTATTTCAGATATTCTCATTTTTAAAATCATCACTATGTAATCGTTGAGAGAACGTTGGTGTTGCCTTGGCAGAGGATTGCGCTCTCTGAGCGTTCTTGTTTCATTTATATTTTTGTACTGCTGACTTTTACATTTAGCATTCTAGTGTTCTTGTACATAAGATGTACTCTCTTTCTTTCTCTGTCTTTCCCTGCCTTTCTCTTACTCTTACTTCACTCTCACACACACACACACACACACGTATACAATAGACACATTAATATGTATTTAA